>NW_027478458.1:621400-760771 GCF_051014685.1 Ptiloglossa arizonensis | reverse complement strand
AAAATACGCGTACCGTTGTAATCGGGCGAGTTTCTACTTTCAGACGCAGCAGGAATTTTTGGGTTTTGTCAATCCGTTCGCGAGATATGGGAATTTGAAGCTAACAAATGGTTGAGAAGACAACAAATTTTTCGCAATTCTGCTGCTCCAAACGCTTAACCAGAATGGGCTAGGGAAAAAATACACATACCGTTGTAATCGGGCGAGTTTCTACTTTCAGTTACAATAGGAATTTTTGGGTTAGGTCAACCTGTTCGCGAGATATGGACTTTGAATCTAAGAAATGGTTCAGAAGACAACAAATTTTTCGCAGTTCAGCTGCTCCGAACGCTTAACCAGAATGGGCTAGGGTAAAAATACACATACCGTTGTAATCGGGAGAGTTTCTACTTTCAGACGCAACAGGAATTTTGGGGTTAGGTCAATCCGTTCGCGAGATATGGGAGTTTGAAGCCAAGAAATGGTTGAGAAGACAACAAATTTTTCGCATTTCTGCTGCGCCAAACGCTTAACCAGAATGGGCTAGGGAAAAAATACACATACCGTTGTAATCGGGCGAGTTTCTACTGTCAGACGCAGCAGGAATTTTTGGGTTTGGTCAATCCGTTCGCGAGATATGGGACTTTGAAGCTAAGAAATGGTTGAGAAGACAACAAATTTTTCGCAATTCTGCTGCTCCAAACGCTAAACCAGAATGGGCTAGGGAAAAAATACACATACCGTTGTAATCGGGCGAGTTTCTACTTTCAGTTACAATAGGAATTTTTGGGTTAGGTCAATCGGTTCGCGCGATATGATACTTTGAAGCTCAGAAATGGTTGACAAGACAAAAATTTTTCGCAATTCTGCTGCTCCAAACGCTTAACCAGAATGGCCTGGGGAAAAAATACACATACCGTTGTAATCGGGCGAGCTTCTACATTCAAATGCAATATGAATTTTTGTGTTATGTCAATCCGTTCGCGAGATATGGGAGTTTGAAGCTAAGAAATGGTTGAGAAGAGTACAAATTTCTCGCAATTCTGCTGCTCCAAACGCTTAACCAGAATGGCCTAAAGAAAAAATACGCGTACCGTTGTAATCGGGCGAGTTTCTACTTTCAGACGCAGCAGGAATTTTTGGGTTTGGTCAATCCGTTCGCGAGATATGGGAATTTGAAGCTAACAAATGGTTGAGAAGACAACAAATTTTTCGCAATTCTGCTGCTCCAAACGCTTAACCAGAATGGGCTAGGGAAAAAATACACATACCGTTGTAATCGGGCGAGTTTCTACTTTCAGTTACAATAGGAATTTTTGGGTTAGGTCAACCTGTTCGCGAGATATGGGACTTTGAATCTAAGAAATGGTTCAGAAGACAACAAATTTTTCGCAGTTCAGCTGCTCCGAACGCTTAACCAGAATGGGCTAGGGTAAAAATACACATACCGTTGTAATCGGGAGAGTTTCTACTTTCAGACGCAACAGGAATTTTGGGGTTAGGTCAATCCGTTCGCGAGATATGGGAGTTTGAAGCCAAGAAATGGTTGAGAAGACAACAAATTTTTCGCATTTCTGCTGCGCCAAACGCTTAACCAGAATGGGCTAGGGAAAAAATACACATACCGTTGTAATCGGGCGAGTTTCTACTGTCAGACGCAGCAGGAATTTTTGGGTTTGGTCAATCCGTTCGCGAGATATGGGACTTTGAAGCTAAGAAATGGTTGAGAAGACAACAAATTTTTCGCAATTCTGCTGCTCCAAACGCTAAACCAGAATGGGCTAGGGAAAAAATACACATACCGTTGTAATCGGGCGAGTTTCTACTTTCAGTTACAATAGGAATTTTTGGGTTAGGTCAATCGGTTCGCGCGATATGAGACTTTGAAGCTCAGAAATGGTTGACAAGACAAAAATTTTTCGCAATTCTGCTGCTCCAAACGCTTAACCAGAATGGGCTAGGGAAAAAATACACATACCGTTGTAATCGGGCGAGTTTCTACTTTCAGTTACAATAGGAATTTTTGGGTTAGGTCAATCTGTTCGCGAGATATGGGACTTTGAATCTAAGAAATGGTTCAGAAGACAACAAATTTTTCGCAGTTCAGCTGCTCCGAACGCTTAACCAGAATGGGCTAGGGAGAAAATACACATACCGTTGTAATCGGGCGAGTTTCTACTTTCACACGCAGCAGGAATTTTTGGGTTTGGTCAATCCGTTCGCGAGATATGGGACTTTGAAGCTAAGAAATGGTTGAGAAGACAACAAATTTTTCGCATTTCTGCTGCGCCAAACGCTTAACCAGAATGGGCTAGGGAAAAAATACACATACCGTTGTAATCGGGCGAGTTTCCAGTTTCAGACGCAGCAGGAATTTTTGGGTTTGGTCAATCCGTTCGCGAGATATGGGACTTTGAAGCTAAGAAATGGTTGAGAAGACAACAAATTTTTCGCAATTCTGCTGCTCCAAACGCTTAAACAGGATGTCCTAGCGAAAAAATACGCATACCGTTGTAATCGGGCGAGTTTCTACTTTCAGTTGCAATAGGAATTTTTGGGTTAGGTCAATCTGGTCGCGAGATATGGGACTTTGAATCTAAGAAATGGTTGAGAAGACAACAAATTTTTCGCATTTCTGCTGCTCCAAACGCTTAACCAGAATGGGCTAGGGAGAAAATACACATACCGTTGTAATCGGGCGAGTTTCTGCTTTCACACGCAGCAGGAATTTTTGGGTTTGGTCAATCCGTTCGCGAGATATGGGACTTTGAAGCTAAGAAATGGTTGAGAAGACAACAAATTTTTTGCAATTCTGCTGCTCCAAACGTTTAACCAGAATGGCCTGGGGAAAAATACACATACCGTTGTAATCGGGCGAGTTTCTACATTCAAATGCAATATGAATTTTTGTGTTATGTCAATCCGTTCGCGAGATATGGGAGTTTGAAGCTAAGAAATGGTTGAGAAGAGTACAAATTTCTCGCAATTCTGCTGCTCCAAACGCTTAACCAGAATGGCCTAAAGAAAAAATACGCGTACCGTTGTAATCGGGCGAGTTTCTACTTTCAGACGCAGCAGGAATTTTTGGGTTTGGTCAATCCGTTCGCGAGGTATGGGAATTTGAAGCTAACAAATGGTTGAGAAGACAACAAATTTTTCGCGATTCTGCTGCTCCAAACGCTTAAACAGGATGTCCTAGCGAAAAAATACGCATACCGTTGTAATCGGGCGAGTTTCTACTTTCAGACGCAGCAGGAATTTTTCGGTTTGGTCTATCCGTTCGCGAGATATGGGACTTTGAAGCTAAGAAATGGTTGAGAAGACAACAATTTTTTCGCATTTCTGCTGCTCCAAACGCTTAACCAGAATGGGCTAGGGAGAAAATACACATACCGTTGTAATCGGGCGAGTTTCTACTTTCAGACGCAGCAGGAATTTTTGGGTTTGGTCAATCCGTTCGCGAGATATGGGACTTTGAAGCTAAGAAATGGTTGAGAAGACAACAAATTTTTCGCAATTCTGCTGCTCCAAACGCTTAAACAGGATGTCCTAGCGAAAAAATACGCATACCGTTGTAATCGGGCGAGTTTCCACTTTCAGACGCAGCAGGAATTTTTCGGTTTGGTCTATCCGTTCGCGAGATATGGGACATTGAAGCTAACAAATGGTTGAGAAGACAACAAATTTTTCGCATTTCTGCTGCTCCAAACGCTTAACCAGAATGGGCTAGGGAGAAAATACAAATACCGTTGTAATCGGGCGAGTTTCTACTTTCACACGCAGCAGGAATTTTTGGGTTTGGTCAATCCGTTCGCGAGATATGAGACTTTGAAGCTAAGAAATGGTTGAGAAGACAACAAATTTTTCGCAATTCTGCTGCTCCAAACGCTAAACCAGAATGGGCTAGGGAAAATATACACATACCGTTGTAATCGGGCGAGTTTCTACTTTCAGTTACGATAGGAATTTTTGGGTTAGGTCAATCGGTTCGCGCGATATGAGACTTTGAAGCTCAGAAATGGTTGACAAGACAAAAATTTTTCGCAATTCTGCTGCACCAATCGCTTAACCAGAATGGCCTAGGGAAAAAATACGCATACCGTTGTAATCGGGCGAGTTTCTACTTTCAGACGCAGCAGGAATTTTTGGGTTTGGTCAATCCGTTCGCGAGATATGGGAGTTTGAAGCCAAGAAATGGTTGAGAAGACAACAAATTTTTCGCATTTCTGCTGCGCCAAACGCTTAACCAGAATGGGCTAGGGAAAAAATACACATACCGTTGTAATCGGGCGAGTTTCTACTTTCAGACGCAGCAGGAATTTTTGGGTTTGGTCAATCCGTTCGCGAGATATGGGACTTTGAAGCTAAGAAATGGTTGAGAAGACAACAAATTTTTCGCAATTCTGCTGCTCCAAACGCTAAACCAGAATGGGCTAGGGAAAAAATACACATACCGTTGTAATCGGGCGAGTTTCTACTTTCAGTTACAATAGGAATTTTTGGGTTAGGTCAATCGGTTCGCGCGATATGAGACTTTGAAGCTCAGAAATGGTTGACAAGACAAAAATTTTTCGCAATTCTGCTGCACCAATCGCTTAACCAGAATGGCCTAGGGAAAAAATACGCATACCGTTGTAATCGGGAGAGTTTCTACTTTCAGACGCAGCAGGAATTTTTGGGTTTGGTCAATCCGTTCGCGAGATATGGGACTTTGAAGCTAAGAAATGGTTGAGAAGACAACAAATTTTTCGCGATTCTGCTGCTCCAAACGCTTAAACAGGATGTCCTAGCGAAAAAATACGCATACCGTTGTAATCGGGCGAGTTTCTACTTTCAGACGCAGCAGGAATTTTTCGGTTTGGTCTATCCGTTCGCGAGATATGGGACTTTGAAGCTAAGAAATGGTTGAGAAGACAACAAATTTTTCGCATTTCTGCTGCTCCAAACGCTTAACCAGAATGGGCTAGGGAGAAAATACACATACCGTTGTAATCGGGCGAGTTTCTACTTTCAGACGCAGCAGAAATTTTTGGGTTTGGTCAATCCGTTCGCGAGATATGGGACTTTGAAGCTAAGAAATGGTTGAGAAGACAACAAATTTTTCGCATTTCTGCTGCTCCAAACGCTTAACCAGAATGGGCTAGGGAGAAAATACACATACCGTTGTAATCGGGCGAGTTTCTACTTTGACACGCAGCAGGAATTTTTGGGTTTGGTCAATCCGTTCGCGAGATATGGGACTTTGAAGCTAAGAAATGGTTGAGAAGACAACAAATTTTTCGCAATTCTGCTGCTCCAAACGCTTAACCAGAAGGTCCTAGCGAAAAAATACCCATACCGTTGTAATCGGGCGAGTTTCTACTTTCAGACGCAGCAGGAATTTTTCGGTTTGGTCTATCCGTTCGCGAGATATGGGACTTTGAAGCTAAGAAATGGTTGAGAAGACAACAAATTTTTCGCAGTTCTGCCGCTCCAAACGCTTAACCAGAATGGCCTAGGGATAAAATAGACATGCCGCTGTAATCGGGCGAGTTTCTACTTTCAGACGCACCAGGAATTTTTGGGTTAGGTCAATCCTTTCGCGAGATATGGGAGTTTGAAGACAAGAAATGGTTGAGAAGGCAAAAAATTTTTCGCAATTCTGCTGCTCCAAACGTTTAACCAGAATGGCCTAGGGAAAAAATACACATACCGTTGTAATCGGGCGAGTTTCTACTTTCAGACGCACCAGGAATTTTTGGGTTAGGTCAATCCGTTCGCGAGATATGGGAGTTTGAAGCTAAGAAATGGTTGAGAAGACAACAAATTTTTCGCACTTCTGCTGCTCCATACGCTTAACAAGAATGGCCCAGGGAAAAAGAAAAATACCGTTGTAATCGGGCGAGTTTCTACTTTCAGATGCAATAGGAATTTTTGGGTTAGGTCAAACCGTTCGCGAGATATGGGACATTGAAGCTAAGAAATGGTTGAGAAGACAACAAATTCTTCGTACTTCTGCTGCTCCAAACGCTTAACCAGAATGGCCTAGCGAAAAAATACCCATACCGTTGTAATTGGACGAGTTTTTACTTTCACTTACAATAGGAATTTTTGGGTTAGGTCAATCCGTTCGCGAGATATGGGACTTTGAAGCTAAGAAATGGTTGAGAAGAGTACAAATTTCTCGCAATTCTGCTGCTCCAAACGCTTAACCAGAATGGGCTAGGGTAAAAATACACATACCGTTGTAATCGGGAGAGTTTCTACTTTCAGACGCAACAGGAATGTTGGGGTTTGGTCAATCCGTTAGCGAGATATGGGACTTTGAAGCTAAGAAATGGTTAAGAAGACAACAAATTTTTCGCAATTCTGCTGCTCCAAACGCTTAACCAGAATGGCCTAGCGAAAAAATACACATACCGTTGTAATCGGGCGAGTTTCTACTTTCAGACGCAGCAGGAATTTTTCGGTTTGGTCTATCCGTTCGCGAGATATGGGACTTTGAAGCTAAGAAATGGTTGAGAAGACAACAAATTTTTCGCATTTCTGCTGCTCCAAACGCTTAACCAGAATGGGCTAGGGAGAAAATACACATACCGTTGTAATCGGGCGAGTTTCTACTTTCAGACGCAGCAGAAATTTTTGGGTTTGGTCAATCCGTTCGCGAGATATGGGACTTTGAAGCTAAGAAATGGTTGAGAAGACAACAAATTTTTCGCATTTCTGCTGCTCCAAACGCTTAACCAGAATGGGCTAGGGAGAAAATACACATACCGTTGTAATCGGGCGAGTTTCTACTTTGACACGCAGCAGGAATTTTTGGGTTTGGTCAATCCGTTCGCGAGATATGGGACTTTGAAGCTAAGAAATGGTTGAGAAGACAACAAATTTTTCGCAATTCTGCTGCTCCAAACGCTTAACCAGAAGGTCCTAGCGAAAAAATACCCATACCGTTGTAATCGGGCGAGTTTCTACTTTCAGACGCAGCAGGAATTTTTCGGTTTGGTCTATCCGTTCGCGAGATATGGGACTTTGAAGCTAAGAAATGGTTGAGAAGACAACAAATTTTTCGCAGTTCTGCCGCTCCAAACGCTTAACCAGAATGGCCTAGGGATAAAATAGACATGCCGCTGTAATCGGGCGAGTTTCTACTTTCAGACGCACCAGGAATTTTTGGGTTAGGTCAATCCTTTCGCGAGATATGGGAGTTTGAAGACAAGAAATGGTTGAGAAGGCAAAAAATTTTTCGCAATTCTGCTGCTCCAAACGTTTAACCAGAATGGCCTAGGGAAAAAATACACATACCGTTGTAATCGGGCGAGTTTCTACTTTCAGACGCACCAGGAATTTTTGGGTTAGGTCAATCCGTTCGCGAGATATGGGAGTTTGAAGCTAAGAAATGGTTGAGAAGACAACAAATTTTTCGCACTTCTGCTGCTCCATACGCTTAACAAGAATGGCCCAGGGAAAAAGAAAAATACCGTTGTAATCGGGCGAGTTTCTACTTTCAGATGCAATAGGAATTTTTGGGTTAGGTCAAACCGTTCGCGAGATATGGGACATTGAAGCTAAGAAATGGTTGAGAAGACAACAAATTCTTCGTACTTCTGCTGCTCCAAACGCTTAACCAGAATGGCCTAGCGAAAAAATACCCATACCGTTGTAATTGGACGAGTTTTTACTTTCACTTACAATAGGAATTTTTGGGTTAGGTCAATCCGTTCGCGAGATATGGGACTTTGAAGCTAAGAAATGGTTGAGAAGAGTACAAATTTCTCGCAATTCTGCTGCTCCAAACGCTTAACCAGAATGGGCTAGGGTAAAAATACACATACCGTTGTAATCGGGAGAGTTTCTACTTTCAGACGCAACAGGAATGTTGGGGTTTGGTCAATCCGTTAGCGAGATATGGGACTTTGAAGCTAAGAAATGGTTAAGAAGACAACAAATTTTTCGCAATTCTGCTGCTCCAAACGCTTAACCAGAATGGCCTAGGGAAAAAATACACATACCGTTGTAATCGGGCGAGTTTCTACTTTCAGAAGCAGCAGGAATTTTGGGGTTTGGTCAATCCGTTAGCGAGATATGGGACTTTGAAGCTAAGAAATGGTTAAGAAGACAACAAATTTTTCGCAATTCTGCTGCTCCAAACGCTTAACCAGAATGGCCTAGGGAAAAAATACACATACCGTTGTAATCGGGCGAGTTTCTACCTTCAGATGCAATAGGAATTTTTGGGTTAGGTCAATCCGTTCGCGAGATATGGGAGTTTGAAGACAAGAAATGGTTGACAAGACAACAAATTTTTCGCCCTTCTGCTGCTCCAATCGCTTATCCAGAATGGCCTAGGGGAAAAATACACGTACCGTTGTAATAGGGCGAGTTTCTACTTTCACATGCAATAGGAATTTTTGGGTTAGGTCAATCCGTTCGCGAGATATGAGAGTTTGAAGCTAAGAAATGGTTGAGAAGAGAACAAATTTTTCGCAATTGTGCTGCTCCAAACGCTTAACCAGAATGGCCTAAAGAAAAAATACGCATACCGTTGTAATCGCGCGAGTTTCAACTTTCAGACGCAGCAGGAATATTTGGGTTTGGCCAATCCGTTCGCGAGATATGGGACTTTAAAACTAAGAAATGGTTGAGAAGACAACACATTTTTCGCAATTCTGCTGCTGCATACGCTTAACCAGAAGGGCCTAGGGAAAAAATACACATACCGTTGTATTCGGGCGAGTTTCTACTTTCAGATGCAATAGGAATTTTTGGGTTAGCTCAATCCGTTCGCGAGATATGGGAGTTAGAAGACAAGAAATGGTTGAGAAGGCAAAAATTTTTTCGCAATTCTGCTGCTCCAAACGCTTAACCAGAATACCCTAGGGAAAAAATACACATACCGTTGTAATCGGGCGAGTTTCTCCTTTCAGACGCAGCAGGAATTTTTGGGTTAGGTCAATCCGTTCGCGAGATATGGGACTTTGAAGCTAAGAAATGGTTGACAAGACAACAAATTTTTCGCACTTCTGCTGCTCCAATCGCTTATCCAGAATGGCCTAGGGGAAAAATACACGTACCGTTGTAATCGGGCGAGTTTCTACTTTCAAATGCAATAGGAATTTTTGGGTTAGGTCAATCCGTTTGCAAGATATGAGAGTTTGAAGCAAAGAAATGGTTGAGAAGGGAATAAATTTTTCGCAATTCTGCTGCTCCAAACGCTTAACCAGAATGGCCTAAAGAAAAAATACACGTACCGTTTTAATCGGGCGAGTTTCTACTTTCAAATGCAATAGGAATTTTTGGGTTAGGTCAATCCGTTCGCGAGATATGAGAGTTTGAAGCTAAGAAATGGTTGAGAAGAGAACAAATTTTTCGCACTTCTGCTGCTCCAAACGCTTAACCAGAATGGCTTAGGGAAAAAATACCCATACCCTTGTAATCGGACGAGTTCCTACTTTCACTTACAATAGGAACTTTTGGGTTAGGTTATTCCGTTCGCGAGATATGGGACTTTGAAGCTAAGAAATGGTTGAGAAGAGAACAAATTTTTCGCAATTCTGCTGCTCCAAACGCTTAACCAGAATGGCCTAGGGAAAAAATACACATACCGTTGTAATCGGGCGAGTTTCTACTTTCACATGCAACAGGAATTTTTGGGTTAGGTCAATCCGTTCGCGAGATATGGGAGTTTGAAGACAAGAAATGGTTGAGAAGGCAAAAAATTTTTCGTAATTCTGCTTCTCCAAACGCTTAACCAGAATAGCCTAGGGAAAAAATACACATACCGTTGTAATCGGGCGAGTTTCTCCTTTCAGATGCAATAGGAATTTTTGGGTTAGGTCAATCCGTTCGCGAGATATGGGAGACTGTAGCTAAGAAATGGTTGAGAAGACAACAAATTTTTCGCACTTCTGCTGCTCCAATCGCTTATCCAGAATGGCCTAGGGGAAAATACACGTATCGTTGTAATCGGGCGAGTTTCTACTTTCAAATGCAATAGGAATTTTTGGGTTAGGTCAATCCGTTCGCGAGATATGGGAGTTTGAAGACAAGAAATGGTTGAGAAGGCAAAAAATTTTTCGCAATTCTGCTGCTCCAAACGCTTAACCAGAATAGCCTAGGGAAAAAATACACATACCGTTGTAATCGCGCGAGTTTCAACTTTCAGACGCAGCAGGAATTTTTGGGTTTGGCCAATCCGTTCGCGAGATATGGGACTTTAAAGCTAAGAAATGGTTGAGAAGACAACACATTTTTCGCAATTCTGCTGCTGCATACGCTTAACCAGAAGGGCCTAGGGAAAAAATACACATACCGTTGTATTCGGGCGAGTTTCTACTTTCAGATGCAATAGGAATTTTTGGGTTAGCTCAATCCGTTCGCGAGATATGGGAGTTAGAAGACAAGAAATGGTTGAGAAGGCAAAAATTTTTTCGCAATTCTGCTGCTCCAAACGCTTAACCAGAATACCCTAGGGAAAAAATACACATACCGCTGTAATCGGGCGAGTTTCTACTTTCAGATGCAACAGGAATTTTTGGGTTAGGTCAATCCGTTCGCGAGATATGGGAGTCTGAAGCTAAGAAATGGTTGAGAAGAAAACAAATTTTTCGCACTTCTGCTGCTCCAAACGCTTATCCAGAATGGCCTAGGGGAAAAATACACGTACCGTTGTAATCGGGCGAGTTTCTCCTTTCAGACGCAGCAGGAATTTTTGGGTTAGGTCAATCCGTTCGCGAGATATGGGACTTTGAAGCTAAGAAATGGTTGACAAGACAACAAATTTTTCGCACTTCTGCTGCTCCAATCGCTTATCCAGAATGGCCAAGGGGAAAAATACACGTACCGTTGTAATCGGGCGAGTTTCTACTTTCAAATGCAATAGGAATTTTTGGGTTAGGTCAATCCGTTTGCAAGATATGAGAGTTTGAAGCAAAGAAATGGTTGAGAAGGGAACAAATTTTTCGCAATTCTGCTGCTCCAAACGCTTAACCAGAATGGCCTAAAGAAAAAATACACGTACCGTTTTAATCGGGCGAGTTTCTACTTTCAAATGCAATAGGAATTTTTGGGTTAGGTCAATCCGTTCGCGAGATATGAGAGTTTGAAGCTAAGAAATGGTTGAGAAGAGAACAAATTTTTCGCACTTCTGCTGCTCCAAACGCTTAACCAGAATGGCTTAGGGAAAAAATACCCATACCCTTGTAATCGGACGAGTTCCTACTTTCACTTACAATAGGAACTTTTGGGTTAGGTTATTCCGTTCGCGAGATATGGGACTTTGAAGCTAAGAAATGGTTGAGAAGAGAACAAATTTTTCGCAATTCTGCTGCTCCAAACGCTTAACCAGAATGGCCTAGGGAAAAAATACACATACCGTTGTAATCGGGCGAGTTTCTACTTTCACATGCAACAGGAATTTTTGGGTTAGGTCAATCCGTTCGCGAGATATGGGAGTTTGAAGACAAGAAATGGTTGAGAAGGCAAAAAATTTTTCGTAATTCTGCTTCTCCAAACGCTTAACCAGAATAGCCTAGGGAAAAAATACACATACCGTTGTAATCGGGCGAGTTTCTCCTTTCAGATGCAATAGGAATTTTTGGGTTAGGTCAATCCGTTCGCGAGATATGGGAGTCTGTAGCTAAGAAATGGTTGAGAAGACAACAAATTTTTCGCACTTCTGCTGCTCCAATCGCTTATCCAGAATTGCCTAGGGGTAAATACACGTATCGTTGTAATCGGGCGAGTTTCTACTTTCAAATGCAATAGGAATTTTTGGGTTAGGTCAATCCGTTCGCAAGATATGAGAGTTTGAAGCTAAGAAATGGTTGAGAGGAGAACAAATTTTTCGCAATTCTGCTGCACCAAACGCTTAACCAGAATAGCCTAAAGAAAAAATACCCATACCGTTGTAATCGGGCGAGTTTCTACTTTCAGACGCAGCAGGAATTTTGGGGTTTGGTCAATCCGTTAGCGAGATATGGGACTTTGAAGCTAAGAAATGGTTGACAAACAATAAATTTTTCGCACTTCTGCTGCTCCAATCGCTTATCCAGAATGGCCTAGGGGAAAAATACACGTACCGTTGTAATCGGGCGAGTTTCTACTTTCACTTACAATAGGAATTTTCGGGTTAGGTCAATCCGTTCGCGAGATATGGGACTTTGAAGCTAAGAAATGGTTGACAAACAATAAATTTTTCGCACTTCTGCTGCTCCAATCGCTTATCCAGAATGGCCTAGGGGAAAAATACACGTACCGTTGTAATCGGGCGAGTTTCTACTTTCAAATGCAATAGGAATTTTTGGGTAAGGTCCATCAGTTCGCGAGATATGAGAGTTTGAAGCTAAGAGATGGTTAAGAAGACAACAAGTTTTTCGCAATTCTGCTGCTCCAAACGCTTATCCAGAATGGCCTAGGGAAAAAATACACATACCGTTGTAATCGGGCGAGTTTCTACTTTCAGATGCAATAGGAATTTTTGGGTTAGGTCAATCCGTTCGCGAGATATGGGAGTTTGAAGACAAGAAGTGGTTGACAAGACAACAAATTTTTCGCACTTCTGCTGCTCCAATCGCTTATCCAGGATGGCCTAGGGGAAAAATACACGTACCGTTGTAGTCGGGCGAGTTTCTACTTTCAGATGCACAAGGAATTTTTGCGTTAGGTCAATCCGTTCGCGAGATATGAGAGTTTGAAGCTAAGAAATGGTTGAGGAGAGAACAAATTTTTCGCAATTGTGCTGCTCCAAACGCTTAACCAGAATGGCCTAGGGAAAAAATACACATACCGTTGTAATCGGGCGAGTTTCAACTTCCAGACGCAGCAGGAATTTTTGGGTTTGGCCAATCCGTTCGCGAGATATGGGACTTTGAAGCTAAGAAATGGTTGAGAAGGCAACAAATTTTTCGCAATTCTGCTGCTCCAAACGCTTAACCAGAAGGGCCTAGGGAAAAAATACACATACCGTTGTAATCGGGCGAGTTTCTACTTTCAGATGCAATAGGAATTTTTGGGTTAGGTCAATCCGTTCGCGAGATATGGGAGTTAGAAGACAAGAAATGGTTGAGAAGGCAAAAATTTTTTCGCAATTCTGCTGCTCCAAACGCTTAACCAGAATACCCTAGGAAAAAAATACACATACCGTTGTAATCGGGCGAGTTTCTACTTTCACTTACAATAGTAATTTTTGGGTTAGGTTAATCCGTTCGCGAGATATGGGACTTTGAAGCTAAGAAATGGTTGACAAGACAACAAATTTTTCGCACTTCTGCTGCTCCAATCGCTTATCCACAATGGCCTAGGGAAAAAATACGCATACCGTTGTAATCGGGCGAGTTTCTACTTTCAGACGCAGCAGGAATTTTTGGGTTTGGTCAATACGTTCGCGAGATATGGGACTTTGAAGCTAAGAAATGGTTGAGAAGACAACAAATTTTTCGCAATTCTGCTACTCCAAACGCTTAACCAGAATGGCCTAGGGAAAAAATACACATACCGTTGTAATCGGGCGAGTTTCAACTTCCAGACGCAGCAGGAATTTTTGGGTTTGGCCAATCCGTTCGCGAGATATGGGACTTTGAAGCTAAGAAATGGTTGAGAAGGCAACAAATTTTTCGCAATTCTGCTGCTCCAAACGCTTAACCAGAAGGGCCTAGGGAAAAAATACACATACCGTTGTAATCGGGCGAGTTTCTACTTTCAGATGCAATAGGAATTTTTGGGTTAGGTCAATCCGTTCGCGAGATATGGGAGTTAGAAGACAAGAAATGGTTGAGAAGGCAAAAATTTTTTCGCAATTCTGCTGCTCCAAACGCTTAACCAGAATACCCTAGGAAAAAAATACACATACCGTTGTAATCGGGCGAGTTTCTACTTTCACTTACAATAGTAATTTTTGGGTTAGGTTAATCCGTTCGCGAGATATGGGACTTTGAAGCTAAGAAATGGTTGACAAGACAACAAATTTTTCGCACTTCTGCTGCTCCAATCGCTTATCCACAATGGCCTAGGGAAAAAATACGCATACCGTTGTAATCGGGCGAGTTTCTACTTTCAGACGCAGCAGGAATTTTTGGGTTTGGTCAATACGTTCGCGAGATATGGGACTTTGAAGCTAAGAAATGGTTGAGAAGACAACAAATTTTTCGCAATTCTGCTACTCCAAACGCTTAACCAGAATGGCCTAGGGAAAAAATACGCATACCGTTGTAATCGGGCGAGTTTCTACTTTCAGACGCAGCAGGAATTTTTGGGTTTGGTCAATCCGTTCGCGAGATATGGGACTTTGAAGCTAAGAAATGGTTGAGAAAACAACAAATTTTTCGCAATTCTGCTGCTCCAAACGCTTAACCAGAATGGCCTAGGGAAAAAATACACATTCCGTTGTAATCGGGCGAGTTTCTACTTTCAAACGCAATAGGAATTTTTGGGTAAGGTCAATCCGTTCGGGAGATATGAGAGTTTGAAGCTAAGAAATGGTTGAGAAGACAACAAATTTTTCGCAATTCTGCTGCTCCAATGGCTTATCCAGAATGGCCTAGGGGAAAAATACACGTACCGTTGTAATCGGGCGAGTTTCTTCTTTCAAATGCAATAGGAATTTTTGGGTTAGGTCAATCCGTTTGCGAGATATGAGAGTTTGAAGCTAAGAAATGGTTGAGAAGAGAACAAATTTTTCGCAATTCTGCTGCTCCAAACGGTTAACCAGCATGGCCCAGGGAAAAAATACACATACCGCTGTAATCGGGCGAGTTTCTACTTTCAGATGCAATAGCAATTTTTGGGTTAGGTCAATCCGTTCGCGAGATATGGGACATTGAAGCTAAGAAATGGTTGAGAAGACAACAAATTTTTCGCTACTGTGCTGCTCCAAACGCTTAACCAGAATGGCCTAAAGAAAAAATACGCATACCCTTGTAATCGGGCGAGTTTCAACTTTCAGACGCAGCAGGAATTTTTGGGTTAGGCACATCCGTTCGCGAGATATGGGAGTTAGAAGACAAGAAATGGTTGAGAAGGCAAAAATTTTTTCGCAATTATGCTGCTCCAAACGCTTAACCAGAATACCCTAGGGAAAAAATACACATACCGTTGTAATCGGGCGAGTTTCTACTTTCAGATGCAACAGGAATTTTTGGGTTAGGTCTAACCGTTCGCGAGATATGGGTCTTTGAAGCTAAGAAATGGTTGACAAGACAACAAATTGTTCGCACTTCTGCTGCTCCAATCGCTTATCCAGAATGGCCTAGGGGAAAAATACACGTACCGTTGTAATCGGGCGAGTTTTTACTTTCAAATGCCATAGGAATTTTTGGGTAAGGTCCATCCGTTCGCGAGATATGAGAGTTTGAAGCTAAGAAATGGTTGAGAAGAGAACAAATTTTTCGCAATTCTGCTGCTCCAAACGCTTAACCAGAATGGCCTAGGGAAAAAATACGCATACCGTTGTAATCGGGCGAGTTTCTACTTTCAGACGCAGCAGGAATTTTTGGGTTAGGTCTAACCGTTCGCGAGATATGGGTCTTTGAAGCTAAGAAATGGTTGACAAGACAACAAATTGTTCGCACTTCTGCTGCTCCAATCGCTTATCCAGAATGGCCTAGGGGAAAAATACACGTACCGTTGTAATCGGGCGAGTTTCTACTTTCAAATGCAATAGGAATTTTTGGGTAAGGTCTATCCGTTCGCGAGATATGAGAGTTTGAAGCTAAGAAATGGTTGAGAAGAGAACAAATTTTTCGCAATTCTGCTGCTCCAAACGCTTAACCAGAATGGCCTAGGGAAAAAATACGCATACCGTTGTAATCGGGCGAGTTTCTACTTTCAGACGCAGCAGGAATTTTTGAGTTTGGTCAATCCGTTCGCGAGATATGGGACTTTGAAGCTAAGAAATGGTTGAGAAGACAACAAATTTTTCGCAATTCTGCTGCTCCAAACGCTTAACCAGAATGGCCTAGGGGAAAAATACACATTCCGTTGTAATCGGGCTAGTTTCTACTTTCAAATGCAATAGGAATTTTTGGGTAAGGTCAATCCGTTCGCGAGATATGAGAGTTTGAAGCTAAGAAATGGTTGAGAAGAGAACAAATTTTTCGCAATTCTGCTGCTCCAAACGCTTAACCAGAATGGCCTAGGGAAAAAATACGCATACCGTTGTAATCGGGCGAGTTTCTACTTTCAGACGCAGCAGGAATATTTGGGTTTGGTCAATCCGTTCGCGAGATATGGGACTTTGAAGCTAAGAAATGGTTGAGAAGACAACTAATTTTTCGCAATTCAGCTGCTCCAATGGCTTATCCAGAATGGCCTAGGGGAAAAATACACGTACCGTTGTAATCGGGCGAGTTTCTACTTTCAAATGCAATAGGAATTTTTGAGTTTGGTCAATCCGTTCGCGAGATATGGGACTTTGAAGCTAAGAAATGGTTGAGAAGAGAACAAATTTTTCGCAATTCTGCTGCTCCAAACGCTTAACCAGATTGGCCTAGGGAAAAAATACGCATACCGTTGTAATCGGGCGAGTTTCTACTTTCAGACGCAGCAGGAATTTTTGAGTTTGGTCAATCCGTTCGCGAGATATGGGACTTTGAAGCTAAGAAATGGTTGAGAAGACAACAAATTTTTCGCAATTCTGCTGCTCCAAACGCTTAACCAGAATGGCCTAGGGGAAAAATACACATTCCGTTGTAATCGGGCTAGTTTCTACTTTCAAATGCAATAGGAATTTTTGGGTAAGGTCAATCCGTTCGCGAGATATGAGAGTTTGAAGCTAAGAAATGGTTGAGAAGAGAACAAATTTTTCGCAATTCTGCTGCTCCAAACGCTTAACCAGAATGGCCTAGGGAAAAAATACGCATACCGTTGTAATCGGGCGAGTTTCTACTTTCAGACGCAGCAGGAATATTTGGGTTTGGTCAATCCGTTCGCGAGATATGGGACTTTGAAGCTAAGAAATGGTTGAGAAGACAACTAATTTTTCGCAATTCAGCTGCTCCAATGGCTTATCCAGAATGGCCTAGGGGAAAAATACACGTACCGTTGTAATCGGGCGAGTTTCTACTTTCAAATGCAATAGGAATTTTTGGGTTAGGTCAATCCGTTCGCGAGATATGGGACTTTGAAGCTAAGAAATGGTTGACATGACAACAAATTTTTCGCACTTCTGCTGCTCCAAACGCTTATCCAGAATGGCCTAGGGGAAAAATACACGTACCGTTGTAATCGGGCGAGTTTCTACTTTCACTTACAATAGGAATTTTTGGGTTAGGTCAATCCGTTCGCGAGATATGGGACTTTGAAGCTAAGAAATGGTTGACAACACAAAAATTTTTCGCACTTCTGCTGCTCCAATCGCTTATCCAGAATGGCCTAGGGGAAAAATACACGTACCGTAGTAATCGGGCGAGTTTCTACTTTCAAATGCAATAGGAATTTTTGGGTTAGGTCAATCCGTTCGCGAGATATGAGAGTTTGTAGCTAAGAAATGGTTGAGAAGAGAACAAATTTTTCGCATTGTGCTGCTCCAAACGCTTAACCAGAATGGCCTAAAGAAAAAATACGCATACCGTTGTAATCGGGCGAGTTTCTACTTTCAGACGCAGCAGGAATTTTTGGGTTTGGCCAATCCGTTCGCGAGATATGGGACTTTGAAGCTAAGAAATGGTTGAGAAGACAACAAATTTTTCGCAATTCTGCTGCTCCAAACGCTTAACCAGAAGGGCCTAGGGAAAAAATACACATACCGTTGTAATCGGGCGAGTTTCTACTTTCAGATGCAATAGGAATTTTTGGGTTAGGTCAATCCGTTCGCGAGATATGGGAGTTAGAAGACAAGAAATGGTTTAGAAGGCAAAAATTTTTTCGCAATTCTGCTGCTCCAAACGCTTAACCAAAATACCCTAGGGAAAAAATACACATACCGTTGTAATCGGGCGAGTTTCTACTTTCAAATGCAATAGGAATTTTTGGGTTAGGTCAATCCGTTAGCGAGACATGGGACTTTGAAGCTAAGAAATGGTTGAGAACACAACAAATTTTTCGCAATTCTGCTGCTCCAAAAGCTTAACCAGAAGGGCCTAGGGAAAAAATACACGTACCGTTGTAATCGGGCGAGTTTCTACTTTCAAATGCAATAGGAATTTTTGGGTAAGGTCCATCCGTTCGCGAGATATGAGAGTTTGAAGCTAAGAGATGGTTAAGAAGACAACAAGTTTTTCGCAATTCTGCTGCTCCAAACGCTTAACCAGAATGGCCTAGGGAAAAAATACACATACCGTTGTAATCGGGCGAGTTTCTACTTTCAGATGCAATAGGAATTTTTGGGTTAGGTCAATCCGTTCGCGAGATATGGGAGTTTGAAGACAAGAAATGGTTGACAAGACAACAAATTTTTCGCACTTCTGCTGCTCCAGTCGCTTATCCAAAATGGCCTAGGGGAAAAATACACGTACCGTTGTAGTCGGGCGAGTTTCTACTTTCAGATGCAATAGGAGTTTTTGGGTTAGGTCAATCCGTTCGCGAGATATGAGAGTTTGAAGCTAAGAAATGGTTGAGAAGAGAACAAATTTTTCGCAATTGTGCTGCTCCAAACGCTTAACCAGAATGGCCTAGGGGAAAAATACACATTCCGTTGTAATCGGGCTAGTTTCTACTTTCAAATGCAATAGGAATTTTTGGGTAAGGTCAATCCGTTCGCGAGATATGAGAGTTTGAAGCTAAGAAATGGTTGAGAAGAGAACAAATTTTTCGCAATTCTGCTGCTCCAAACGCTTAACCAGAATGGCCTAGGGAAAAAATACGCATACCGTTGTAATCGGGCGAGTTTCTACTTTCAGACGCAGCAGGAATATTTGGGTTTGGTCAATCCGTTCGCGAGATATGGGACTTTGAAGCTAAGAAATGGTTGAGGAGACAACTAATTTTTCGCAATTCAGCTGCTCCAATGGCTTATCCAGAATGGCCTAGGGGAAAAATACACGTTACCGTTGTAATCGGGCGAGTTTCTACTTTCAAATGCAATAGGAATTTTTGGGTTAGGTCAATCCGTTCGCGAGATATGGGACTTTGAAGCTAAGAAATGGTTGACATGACAACAAATTTTTCGCACTTCTGCTGCTCCAAACGCTTATCCAGAATGGCCTAGGGGAAAAATACACGTACCGTTGTAATCGGGCGAGTTTCTACTTTCACTTACAATAGGAATTTTTGGGTTAGGTCAATCCGTTCGCGAGATATGGGACTTTGAAGCTAAGAAATGGTTGACAACACAAAAATTTTTCGCACTTCTGCTGCTCCAATCGCTTATCCAGAATGGCCTAGGGGAAAAATACACGTACCGTAGTAATCGGGCGAGTTTCTACTTTCAAATGCAATAGGAATTTTTGGGTTAGGTCAATCCGTTCGCGAGATATGAGAGTTTGTAGCTAAGAAATGGTTGAGAAGAGAACAAATTTTTCGCATTGTGCTGCTCCAAACGCTTAACCAGAATGGCCTAAAGAAAAAATACGCATACCGTTGTAATCGGGCGAGTTTCTACTTTCAGACGCAGCAGGAATTTTTGGGTTTGGCCAATCCGTTCGCGAGATATGGGACTTTGAAGCTAAGAAATGGTTGAGAAGACAACAAATTTTTCGCAATTCTGCTGCTCCAAACGCTTAACCAGAAGGGCCTAGGGAAAAAATACACATACCGTTGTAATCGGGCGAGTTTCTACTTTCAGATGCAATAGGAATTTTTGGGTTAGGTCAATCCGTTCGCGAGATATGGGAGTTAGAAGACAAGAAATGGTTTAGAAGGCAAAAATTTTTTCGCAATTCTGCTGCTCCAAACGCTTAACCAAAATACCCTAGGGAAAAAATACACATACCGTTGTAATCGGGCGAGTTTCTACTTTCAAATGCAATAGGAATTTCTGGGTTAGGTCAATCCGTTAGCGAGACATGGGACTTTGAAGCTAAGAAATGGTTGAGAACACAACAAATTTTTCGCAATTCTGCTGCTCCAAAAGCTTAACCAGAAGGGCCTAGGGAAAAAATACACGTACCGTTGTAATCGGGCGAGTTTCTACTTTCAAATGCAATAGGAATTTTTGGGTAAGGTCCATCCGTTCGCGAGATATGAGAGTTTGAAGCTAAGAGATGGTTAAGAAGACAACAAGTTTTTCGCAATTCTGCTGCTCCAAACGCTTAACCAGAATGGCCTAGGGAAAAAATACACATACCGTTGTAATCGGGCGAGTTTCTACTTTCAGATGCAATAGGAATTTTTGGGTTAGGTCAATCCGTTCGCGAGATATGGGAGTTTGAAGACAAGAAATGGTTGACAAGACAACAAATTTTTCGCACTTCTGCTGCTCCAGTCGCTTATCCAAAATGGCCTAGGGGAAAAATACACGTACCGTTGTAGTCGGGCGAGTTTCTACTTTCAGATGCAATAGGAATTTTTGGGTTAGGTCAATCCGTTCGCGAGATATGAGAGTTTGAAGCTAAGAAATGGTTGAGAAGAGAACAAATTTTTCGCAATTGTGCTGCTCCAAACGCTTAACCAGAATGGCCTAAAGAAAAAATACGCATACCGTTGTAATCGGGCGAGTTTCAACTTTCAGACGCAGCAGGAATTTTTGGGTTTGGTCAATCCGTTCGCGAGATATGGGACTTTGAAGCTAAGAAATGGTTGAGAAGACAACAAATTTTTCGCAATTCTGCTGCTCCAAACGCTTAACCAGAATGGCCCAGGGAAAAAATACACATACCGTTGTAATCGGGCGAGTTTCAACTTTCAGATGCAATAGGAATTTTTGGGTTAGGTCAATCCGTTCGCGAGATATGGGACATTGAAGCTAAGAAATGGTTGAGAAGACAACAAATTTTTCGCACTTCTGCTGCTCCAAACGCTTAACCAGAATGGCCTAGGGAAAAAATACCCATACCGTTGTAATCGGGCGAGTTTCTACTTTCAGACGCAGCAGGAATTTTTGGGTTTGGTCAATCCGTTCGCGAGATATGGGACTTTGAAGCTAAGAAATGGTTGAGAAGACAACAAATTTTTCGCAATTCTGCTGCTCCAAACGCTTAACCAGAATAGGCTAGGGAAAAAATACACATACCGTTTTAATCGGGCGAGTTTCTACTTTCAGTTACAATCGGAATTTTTGGGTTAGGTCAATCCGTTCGCGAGATATGGGACTTTGAAGCAAAGAAATGGTTGACAAGACAACAAATTTTTCGCACTTCTGCTGCTCCAATCGCTTAACCAGAATGGCCTAGGGGAAAAATACACGTAACGTTGTAATCGGGCGAGTTTCTACATTCAAATGCAATAGGAATTTTTGTGTTATATCAATTCGTTCGCGAGATATGGGAGTTTGAAGCTAAGAAATGGTTGAGAAGAGAACAAATTTTTCGCAATTCTGCTGCTCCAAACGCTTAACCAGAATGGCCTAGGGAAAAAATACGCATACCGTTGTAATCGGGCGAGTTTCTACTTCCAGTTACAATAGGAATTTTTGGGTTAGGTCAATCCGTTCGCGAGATATGGGACTTTGAAGCTAAGAAATGGTTGAGAAGATAACAAATTTTTCGCACTTCTGCTGCTCCAAACGCTTAACCAGAATGGCCTAGGGAAAAAATACCCATACCTTTGTAATCGGGCGAGTTTCTACTTTCAAATGCAATAGGAATTTTTGTGTTATGTCAATCCGTTCGCGAGATATGGGAGTTTGAAGCTAAGAAATGGTTGAGAAGAGAACAAATTTTTCGCAATTCTGCTGCTCCAAACGCTTAACCAGAATGGCCTAGGGAAAAAATACGCTTACCTTTGTAATCGGGCGAGTTTCTACTTTCAGACGCAGAGGGAATTTTTGGGTTTGGTCAATCCGTTCGCGAGATATGGGACTTTGAAGCTAAGCAATGGTTGAGAAGACAACAAATTTTTCGCAATTCTGCTGCTCCAAACGCTTAACCAGAATAGGCTAGGGAAAAAATACACATACCGTTTTAATCGGGCGAGTTTCTACTTTCAGTTACAATCGGAATTTTTGGGTTAGGTCAATCCGTTCGCAAGATATGGGACTTTGAAGCTAAGAAATGGTTGAGAAGACAACAAATTTTTCGTACTTCTGCTGCTCCAATCTCTTAACCAGAATGGCCTAGGGGAAAAATACACGTACCGTTGTAATCGGGCGAGTTTCTACTTTCAGACGCAGCAGGAATTTTTGGGTTAGGTCAATCCGTTCGCGAGATATCGGAGTTTGAAGCCAAGAAATGGTTGAGAAGGCGAAAAATTTTTCGCAATTCTGCTGCTCCAAACGCTTAACCAGAATGGCCTAGGGAAAAAATACACATACCGCTGTAATCGAGCGAGTTTCTACTTCCAGTTACAATAGGAATTTTTGGGTTAGGTCAATCCGTTCGCGAGATATGGGAGTTTGAACCTAAGAAATGGTTGAGAAGGCAAAAAATTTTTCGCAATTCTGCTGCCCCAAACGCTTAACCAGAATGGCCTAAAGAAAAAATACACATACCGTTTTAATCGGGCGAGTTTCTACTTTCAGTTACAATCGGAATTTTTGGGTTAGGTCAATCCGTTCGCGAGATACGGGACTTTGAAGCTAAGGAATGGTTGACAAGACAACAAATTTTACGCACTTCTGCTGCTCCAATCTCTTAACCAGAATGGCCTAGGGTAAAAATACACGTACCGTTGTAATCGGGCGAGTTTCTACTTTTAAATGCAATAGGAATTTTTGTGTTATGTCAATCCGTTCGCGAGATATGGGAGTTTGAAGCTAAGAAATGGTTGAGAAGAGAACAAATTTTTCGCGATTCTGCTGCTCCAAACGCTTAACCAGAATGGCCTAGGGAAAAAATACGCATACCTTTGTAATCGGGCGAGTTCCTACTTTCAGGCGCAGCAGGAATATTTGGGTTAGGTCAATCCGTTCGCGAGATATGGGACTTTGAAGCTAAGAAATGGTTGAGAAGACAACAAATTTTTCGCAATTCTGCTGCTCCAAACGCTTAACCAGAATAGGCTAGGGAAAAAATACACATACCGTTTTAATCGGGCGAGTTTCTACTTTCAGTTACAATCGGAATTTTTGGGTTAGGTCAATCCGTTCGCGAGATATGGGACTTTGAAGCTAAGAAATGATTGACAAGACAACAAATTTTTCGCACTTCTGCTGCTCCAATCGCTTAACCAGAATGGCCTAGGGGAAAAATACACGTAACGTTGTAATCGGGCGAGTTTCTACTTTCAAATGCAATAGGAATTTTTGTGTTATATCAATTCGTTCGCGAGATATGGGAGTTTGAAGCTAAGAAATGGTTGAGAAGAGAACAAATTTTTCGCAATTCTGCTGCTCCAAACGCTTAACCAGAATGGCCTAGGGAAAAAATACGCATACCGTTGTAATCGGGCGTGTTTCTACTTCCAGTTACAATA
Source organism: Ptiloglossa arizonensis (assembly GCF_051014685.1). Lineage (NCBI taxonomy): Eukaryota > Metazoa > Arthropoda > Insecta > Hymenoptera > Colletidae > Ptiloglossa > Ptiloglossa arizonensis. Next base: position 737,371 of record NW_027478458.1, on the reverse strand, counting down.
GGAATTTTTGGGTTAGGTCAATCCGTTCGCGAGATATGGGACTTTGAAGCTAAGAAATGGTTGAGAAGATAACAAATTTTTCGCACTTCTGCTGCTCCAAACGCTTAACCAGAATGGCCCAGGGAAAAAATACACATACCTTTGTAATCGGGCGAGTTTCTACTTTCAGACGCGGCAGGAATTTTTGGGTTTGGTCAATCCGTTCGCGAGATATGGGACTTTGAAGCTAAGAAATGGTTGTGAAGACAACAAATTTTTCGCAATTCTGCTGCTCCAAACGCTTAACCAGAATGGGCTAGGGAAAAAATACACATACCGTTTTAATCGGGCGAGTTTCTACTTTCAGTTACAATCGGAATTTTTGGGTTAGGTCAATCCGTTCGCAAGATATGGGACTTTGAAGCTAAGAAATGGTTGACAAGACAACAAATTTTTCGTACTTCTGCTGCTCCAATCTCTTAACCAGAATGGCCTAGGGGAAAAATACACGTACCGTTGTAATCGGGCGAGTTTCTACTTTTAAATGCAATAGGAATTTTTGTGTTATGTCAATCCGTTCGCGAGATATGGGAGTTTGAAGCTAAGAAATGGTTGAGAAGAGAACAAATTTTTCGCGATTCTGCTGCTCCAAACGCTTAACCAGAATGGCCTAGGGAAAAAATACGCATACCTTTGTAATCGGGCGAGTTCCTACTTTCAGACGCAGCAGGAATATTTAGGTTAGGTCAATCTGTTCGCGAGATATGGGACTTTGAAGCTAAGAAATGGTTGAGAAGACAACAAATTTTTCGCAATTCTGCTGCTCCAAACGCTTAACCAGAATAGGCTAGGGAAAAAATACACATACCGTTTTAATCGGGCGAGTTTCTACTTTCAGTTACAATCGGAATTTTTGGGTTAGGTCAATCCGTTCGCGAGATATGGGACTTTGAAGCTAAGAAATGATTGACAAGACAACAAATTTTTCGCACTTCTGCTGCTCCAATCGCTTAACCAGAATGGCCTAGGGGAAAAATACACCTAACGTTGTAATCGGGCGAGTTTCTACTTTCAAATGCAATAGGAATTTTTGTGTTATATCAATTCGTTCGCGAGATATGGGAGTTTGAAGCTAAGAAATGGTTGAGAAGAGAACAAATTTTTCGCACTTCTGCTGCTCCAAACGCTTAACCAGAATGGCCCAGGGAAAAAATACACATACCTTTGTAATCGGGCGAGTTTCTACTTTCAGACGCGGCAGGAATTTTTGGGTTTGGTCAATCCGTTCGCGAGATATGGGACTTTGAAGCTAAGAAATGGTTGTGAAGACAACAAATTTTTCGCAATTCTGCTGCTCCAAACGCTTAACCAGAATGGGCTAGGGAAAAAATACACATACCGTTTTAATCGGGCGAGTTTCTACTTTCAGTTACAATCGGAATTTTTGGGTTAGGTCAATCCGTTCGCAAGATATGGGACTTTGAAGCTAAGAAATGGTTGACAAGACAACAAATTTTTCGTACTTCTGCTGCTCCAATCTCTTAACCAGAATGGCCTAGGGGAAAAATACACGTACCGTTGTAATCGGGCGAGTTTCTACTTTCAGACGCAGCAGGAATTTTTGGGTTAGGTCAATCCGTTCGCGAGATATCGGAGGTTGAAGCCAAGAAATGGTTGAGAAGGCAAAAAATTTTTCGCAATTCTGCTGCTCCAAACGCTTAACCAGAATGGCCTAGGGAAAAAATACACATACCGCTGTAATCGAGCGAGTTTCTACTTCCAGTTACAATAGGAATTTTTGGGTTAGGTCAATCCGTTCGCGAGATATGGGAGTTTGAAGCTAAGAAAAGGTTGAGAAGGCAAAAAATTTTTCGCAATTCTGCTGCCCCAAACGCTTAACCAGAATGGCCTAAAGAAAAAATACACATACCGTTTTAATCGGGCGAGTTTCTACTTTCAGTTACAATCGGAATTTTTGGGTTAGGTCAACCCGTTCGCGAGATACGGGACTTTGAAGCTAAGAAATGGTTGACAAGGCAACAAATTTTTCACACTTCTGCTGCTCCAATCTCTTAACCAGAATGGCCTAGGGTAAAAATACACGTACCGTTGTAATCGGGCGAGTTTCTACTTTTAAATGCAATAGGAATTTTTGTGTTATGTCAATCCGTTCGCGAGATATGGGAGTTTGAAGCTAAGAAATGGTTGAGAAGAGAACAAATTTTTCGCGATTCTGCTGCTCCAAACGCTTAACCAGAATGGCCTAGGGAAAAAATACGCATACCTTTGTAATCGGGCGAGTTCCTACTTTCAGACGCAGCAGGAATATTTGGGTTAGGTCAATCCGTTCGCGAGATATGGGACTTTGAAGCTAAGAAATGGTTGAGAAGACAACAAATTTTTCGCAATTCTGCTGCTCCAATCGCTTAACCAGGATGGCCTAGGGAAAAAATACACATACCGTTGTAATCGGGCGAGTTTCTACTTCCAGTTACAATAGGAATTTTTGGGTTAGGTCAATCCGTTCGCGAGATATGGGACTTTGAAGCTAAGAAATGGTTGAGAAGATAACAAATTTTTCGCACCTCTGCTGCTCCAAACGCTTAACCAGAATGGCCTAGGGAAAAAATACCCATACCTTTGTAATCGGGCGAGTTTCTACTTTCAAATGCAATAGGAATTTTTGTGTTATGTCAATCCGTTCGCGAGATATGGGAGTTTGAAGCTAAGAAATGGTTGAGAAGAGAACAAATTTTTCGCAATTCTGCTGCTCCAAACGCTTAACCAGAATGGCCTAGGGAAAAAATACGCTTACCTTTGTAATCGGGCGAGTTTCTACTTTCAGACGCAGAAGGAATTTTTGGGTTTGGTCAATCCGTTCGCGAGATATGGGACTTTGAAGCTAAGCAATGGTTGAGATGACAACAAATTTTTCGCAATTCTGCTGCTCCAAACTCTTAACCAGAATAGGCTAGGGAAAAAATACACATACCGTTTTAATCGGGCGAGTTTCTACTTTCAGTTACAATCGGAATTTTTGGGTTAGGTCAATCCGTTCGCGAGATATGGGACTTTGAAGCTAAGAAATGGTTGACAAGACAACAAATTTTTCGCACTTCTGCTGCTCCAATCGCTTAACCAGAATGGCCTAGGGGAAAAATACACCTACCGTTGTAATCGGGCGAGTTTCTACTTTCTAATGCAACAGGAATTTTTGGGTTAGGTCAATCCGTTCGCGAGATATGGGAGTTTGAAGCTAAGAAATGGTTGAGAAGACAAAAAATTTTTCGCAGTTCTGCCGCTCCAAACGATTAACCAGAATGGGCTAGGGAAAAAATACACATACCGTTGTAATCGGGCGAGTTTCTACTTCCAGTTACAATAGGAATTTTTGGGTTAGGTCAGTCCGTTCGCGAGATATGGGACTTTGAAGCTAAGAAATGGTTGAGAAGATAACAAATTTTTCGCACTTCTGCTGCTCCAAATGCTTAACCAGAATGGCCCAGGGAAAAAATACACATACCTTTGTAATCGGGCGAGTTTCTACTTTCAGACGCAGCAGGAATTTTTGGGTTTGGTCAATCCGTTCGCGAGATATGGGACTTTGAAGATAAGAAATGGTTGTGAAGACAACAAATTTTTCGCAATTCTGCTGCTCCAAACGCTTAACCAGAATGGGCTAGGGAAAAAATACACATACCGTTTTAATCGGGCGAGTTTCTGCTTTCAAATGCAATAGGAATTTTTGTGTTCAATCAATCCGTTCGCGAGATATGGGAGTTTGAAGCTAAGAAATGGTTGAGAAGAGAACAAATTTTTCGCAATTCTGCTGCTCCCATCGCTTAACCAGGATGGCCTCGGGAAAAAATACACATACCGTTGTAATCGGGCGTGTTTCTACTTCCAGTTACAATAGGAATTTTTGGGTTAGGTCAATCCGTTCGCGAGATATGGGACTTTGAAGCTAAGAAATGGTTGAGAAGATAACAAATTTTTCGCACTTCTGCTGCTCCAAACGCTTAACCAGAATGGCCCAGGGAAAAAATACACATACCTTTGTAATCGGGCGAGTGTCTACTTTCAGACGCAGCAGGAATTTTTGGGTTTGGTCAATCCGTTCGCGAGATATGGGACTTTGAAGCTAAGAAATGGTTGTGAAGACAACAAATTTTTCGCAATTCTGCGGCTCCAAACGGTTAACCAGAATGGGCTAGGCAAAAAATACACATACCGTTTTAATCGGGCGAGTTTCTACTTTCAGTTACAATCGGAATTTTTGGGTTAGGTCAATCCGTTCGCAAGATATGGGACTTTGAAGCTAAGAAATGGTTGACAAGACAACAAATTTTTCGTACTTCTGCTGCTCCAATCTCTTAACCAGAATGGCCTAGGGGAAAAATACACGTACCGTTGTAATCGGGCGAGTTTCTACTTTCAGACGCAGCAGGAATTTTTGGGTTAGGTCAATCCGTTCGCGAGATATCGGAGTTTGAAGCCAAGAAATGGTTGAGAAGGCAAAAAATTTTTCGCAATTCTGCTGCTCCAAACGCTTAACCAGAATGGCCTAGGGAAAAAATACACATACCGCTGTAATCGAGCGAGTTTCTACTTCCAGTTACAATAGGAATTTTTGGGTTAGGTCAATCCGTTCGCGAGATATGGGAGTTTGAAGGTAAGAAATGGTTGAGAAGGCAAAAAATTTTTCGCAATTCTGCTGCCCCAAACGCTTAACCAGAATGGCCTAAAGAAAAAATACACATACCGTTTTAATCGGGCGAGTTTCTACTTTCAGTTACAATCGGAATTTTTGGGTTAGGTCAATCCGTTCGCGAGATACGGGACTTTGAAGCTAAGAAATGGTTGACAAGACAACAAATTTTTCGCACTTCTGCTGCTCCAATCTCTTAACCAGAATGGCCTAGGGTAAAAATACACGTACCGTTGTAATCGGGCGAGTTTCTACTTTTAAATGCAATAGGAATTTTTGTGTTATGTCAATCCGTTCGCGAGATATGGGAGTTTGAAGCTAAGAAATGGTTGAGAAGAGAACAAATTTTTCGCGATTCTGCTGCTCCAAACGCTTAACCAGAATGGCCTAGGGAAAAAATACGCATACCTTTGTAATCGGGCGAGTTCCTACTTTCAGACGCAGCAGGAATATTTGGGTTAGGTCAATCCGTTCGCGAGATATGGGACTTTGAAGCTAAGAAATGGTTGAGAAGACAACAAATTTTTCGCAATTCTGCTGCTCCAAACGCTTAACCAGAATAGGCTAGGGAAAAAATACACATACCGGTTTTAATCGGGCGAGTTTCTACTTTCAGTTACAATCGGAATTTTTGGGTTAGGTCAATCCGTTCGCGAGATATGGGACTTTGAAGCTAAGAAATGATTGACAAGACAACAAATTTTTCGCACTTCTGCTGCTCCAATCGCTTAACCAGAATGGCCTAGGGGAAAAATACACGTAACGTTGTAATCGGGCGAGTTTCTACTTTCAAATGCAATAGGAATTTTTGTGTTATATCAATTCGTTCGCGAGATATGGGAGTTTGAAGCTAAGAAATGGTTGAGAAGAGAACAAATTTTTCGCAATTCTGCTGCTCCAAACGCTTAACCAGAATGGCCTAGGGAAAAAATACGCATACCTTTGTAATCGGGCGAGTTTCTACTTTCAGACGCAGCAGGAATTTTTGGGTTTGGTCAATCCGTTCGCGAGATATGGGACTTTGAAGCTAAGAAATGGTTGTGAAGACAAATTTTTCGCAATTCTGCTGCTCCAATCGCTTAACCAGGATGGCCTAGGGAAAAAATACACATACCGTTGTAATCGGGCGAGTTTCTACTTCCAGTTACAATAGGAATTTTTGGGTTAGGTCAATCCGTTCGCAAGATATGGGACTTTGAAGCTAAGAAATGGTTGACAAGACAACAAATTTTTCGTACTTCTGCTGCTCCAATCTCTTAACCAGAATGGCCTAGGGGAAAAATACACGTACCGTTGTAATCGGGCGAGTTTCTACTTTCAGACGCAGCAGGAATTTTTGGGTTAGGTCAATCCGTTCGCGAGATATCGGAGTTTGAAGCCAAGAAATGGTTGAGAAGGCAAAAAATTTTTCGCAATGCTGCTGCTCCAAACGCTTAACCAGAATGGCCTAGGGAAAAAATACACATACCGCTGTAATCGAGCGAGTTTCTACTTCCAGTTACAATAGGAATTTTTGGGTTAGGTCAATCCGTTCGCGAGATATGGGAGTTTGAAGGTAAGAAATGGTTGAGAAGGCAAAAAATTTTTCGCAATTCTGCTGCCCCAAACGCTTAACCAGAATGGCCTAAAGAAAAAATACACATACCGTTTTAATCGGGCGAGTTTCTACTTTCAGTTACAATCGGAATTTTTGGGTTAGGTCAATCCGTTCGCGAGATACGGGACTTTGAAGCTAAGAAATGGTTGACAAGACAACAAATTTTTCGCACTTCTGCTGCTCCAATCTCTTAACCAGAATGGCCTAGGGTAAAAATACACGTACCGTTGTAATCGGGCGAGTTTCTACTTTTAAATGCAATAGGAATTTTTGTGTTCAATCAATCCGTTCGCGAGATATGGGAGTTTGAAGCTAAGAAATGGTTGAGAAGAGAACAAATTTTTCGCAATTCTGCTGCTCCCATCGCTTAACCAGGATGGCCTCGGGAAAAAATACACATACCGTTGTAATCGGGCGTGTTTCTACTTCCAGTTACAATAGGAATTTTTGGGTTAGGTCAATCCGTTCGCGAGATATGGGACTTTGAAGCTAAGAAATGGTTGAGAAGATAACAAATTTTTCGCACTTCTGCTGCTCCAAACGCTTAACCAGAATGGCCCAGGGAAAAAATACACATACCTTTGTAATCGGGCGAGTTTCTACTTTCAGACGCAGCAGGAATTTTTGGGTTTGGTCAATCCGTTCGCGAGATATGGGACTTTGAAGATAAGAAATGGTTGTGAAGACAAATTTTTCGCAATTCTGCTGCTCCAAACGCTTAACCAGAATAGGCTAGGGAAAAAATACACATACCGTTTTAATCGGGCGAGTTTCTACTTTCAGACGCAGCAGGAATTTTTGGGTTTGGTCAATCCGTTCGCGAGATATGGGACTTTGAAGCTAAGAAATGGTTGTGAAGACAAATTTTTCGCAATTCTGCTGCTCCAATCGCTTAACCAGGATGGCCTAGGGAAAAAATACACATACCGTTGTAATCGGGCGAGTTTCTACTTCCAGTTACAATAGGAATTTTTGGGTTAGGTCAATCCGTTCGCAAGATATGGGACTTTGAAGCTAAGAAATGGTTGACAAGACAACAAATTTTTCGTACTTCTGCTGCTCCAATCTCTTAACCAGAATGGCCTAGGGGAAAAATACACGTACCGTTGTAATCGGGCGAGTTTCTACTTTCAGACGCAGCAGGAATTTTTGGGTTAGGTCAATCCGTTCGCGAGATATCGGAGTTTGAAGCCAAGAAATGGTTGAGAAGGCAAAAAATTTTTCGCAATGCTGCTGCTCCAAACGCTTAACCAGAATGGCCTAGGGAAAAAATACACATACCGCTGTAATCGAGCGAGTTTCTACTTCCAGTTACAATAGGAATTTTTGGGTTAGGTCAATCCGTTCGCGAGATATGGGAGTTTGAAGGTAAGAAATGGTTGAGAAGGCAAAAAATTTTTCGCAATTCTGCTGCCCCAAACGCTTAACCAGAATGGCCTAAAGAAAAAATACACATACCGTTTTAATCGGGCGAGTTTCTACTTTCAGTTACAATCGGAATTTTTGGGTTAGGTCAATCCGTTCGCGAGATACGGGACTTTGAAGCTAAGAAATGGTTGACAAGACAACAAATTTTTCGCACTTCTGCTGCTCCAATCTCTTAACCAGAATGGCCTAGGGTAAAAATACACGTACCGTTGTAATCGGGCGAGTTTCTACTTTTAAATGCAATAGGAATTTTTGTGTTATGTCAATCCGTTCGCGAGATATGGGAGTTTGAAGCTAAGAAATGGTTGAGAAGAGAACAAATTTTTCGCGATTCTGCTGCTCCAAACGCTTAACCAGAATGGCCTAGGGAAAAAATACGCATACCTTTGTAATCGGGCGAGTTCCTACTTTCAGACGCAGCAGGAATATTTGGGTTAGGTCAATCCGTTCGCGAGATATGGGACTTTGAAGCTAAGAAATGGTTGAGAAGACAACAAATTTTTCGCAATTCTGCTGCTCCAAACGCTTAACCAGAATAGGCTAGGGAAAAAATACACATACCGTTTTAATCGGGCGAGTTTCTACTTTCAGTTACAATCGGAATTTTTGGGTTAGGTCAATCCGTTCGCGAGATATGGGACTTTGAAGCTAAGAAATGATTGACAAGACAACAAATTTTTCGCACTTCTGCTGCTCCAATCGCTTAACCAGAATGGCCTAGGGGAAAAATACACGTAACGTTGTAATCGGGCGAGTTTCTACTTTCAAATGCAATAGGAATTTTTGTGTTATATCAATTCGTTCGCGAGATATGGGAGTTTGAAGCTAAGAAATGGTTGAGAAGAGAACAAATTTTTCGCAATTCTGCTGCTCCAAACGCTTAACCAGAATGGCCTAGGGAAAAAATACGCATACCTTTGTAATCGGGCGAGTTTCTACTTTCAGACGCAGCAGGAATTTTTGGGTTTGGTCAATCCGTTCGCGAGATATGGGACTTTGAAGCTAAGAAATGGTTGTGAAGACAAATTTTTCGCAATTCTGCGGCTCCAATCGCTTAACCAGGATGGCCTAGGGAAAAAATACACATACCGTTGTAATCGGGCGAGTTTCTACTTCCAGTTACAATAGGAATTTTTGGGTTAGGTCAATCCGTTCGCGAGATATGGGACTTTGAAGCTAAGAAATGGTTGAGAAGATAACAAATTTTTCGCACCTCTGCTGCTCCAAACGCTTAACCAGAATGGCCTAGGGAAAAAATACCCATACCTTTGTAATCGGGCGAGTTTCTACTTTCAAATGCAATAGGAATTTTTGTGTTATGTCAATCCGTTGGCGAGATATGGGAGTTTGAAGCTAAGAAATGGTTGAGAAGAGAACAAATTTTTCGCAATTCTGCTGCTCCAAACGCTTAACCAGAATGGCCTAGGGAAAAAATACGCTTACCTTTGTAATCCGGCGAGTTTCTACTTTCAGACGCAGAAGGAATTTTTGGGTTTGGTCAATCCGTTCGCGAGATATGGGACTTTGAAGCTAAGCAATGGTTGAGATGACAACAAATTTTTCGCACTTCTGCTGCTCCAATCGCTTAACCAGAATGGCCTAGGGTAAAAATACACGTACCGTTGTAATCGGGCGAGTTTCTACTTTTAAATGCAATAGGAATTTTTGTGTTATGTCAATCCGTTCGCGAGATATGGGAGTTTGAAGCTAAGAAATGGTTGAGAAGAGAACAAATTTTTCGCGATTCTGCTGCTCCAAACGCTTAACCAGAATGGCCTAGGGAAAAAATACGCATACCTTTGTAATCGGGCGAGTTCCTACTTTCAGACGCAGCAGGAATATTTGGGTTAGGTCAATCCGTTCGCGAGATATCGGGGTTTGAAGCCAAGAAATGGTTGAGAAGGCAAAAAATTTTTCGCAATTCTGCTGCTCCAAACGCTTAACCAGAATGGCCTAGGGAAAAAATACACATACCGCTGTAATCGAGCGAGTTTCTACTTTCAGATGCAATAGGAATTTTTGGGTTAGATCAATCCGTTCGCGAGATATGGGCGTTTGAAGCAAAGAAATGGTTGAGAAGGCAAAAAATTTTTCGCAATTCTGCTGCTCCAAACGCTTAACCAGAATGGCCTAGGGAAAAAATACACATACCTTTGTAATCGGGCGAGTTTCTACTTTCAGACGCAGCAGGAATTTTTGGGTTTGGTCAATCCGTTCGCGAGATATGGGACTTTGAAGCTAAGAAATGGTTGTGAAGACAACAAATTTTTCGCAATTCTGCTGCTCCAAACGCTTAACCAGAATGGGCTAGGGAAAAAATACACATACCGTTTTAATCGGGCGAGTTTCTACTTTCAGTTACAAACGGAATTTTTGGGTTAGGTCAATCCGTTCGCAAGATATGGGACTTTGAAGCTAAGAAATGGTTGACAAGACAACAAATTTTTCGTACTTCTGCTGCTCCAATCTCTTAACCAGAATGGCCTAGGGGAAAAATACACGTACCGTTGTAATCGGGCGAGTTTCTACTTTCAGACGCAGCAGGAATTTTTGGGTTAGGTCAATCCGTTCGCGAGATATCGGAGTTTGAAGCCAAGAAATGGTTGAGAAGGCAAAAAATTTTTCGCAATTCTGCTGCTCCAAACGCTTAACCAGAATGGCCTAGGGAAAAAATACACATACCGCTGTAATCGAGCGAGTTTCTACTTCCAGTTACAATAGGAATTTTTGGGTTAGGTCAATCCGTTCGCGAGATATGGGAGTTTGAAGCTAAGAAATGGTTGAGAAGGCAAAAAATTTTTCGCAATTCTGCTGCCCCAAACGCTTAACCAGAATGGCCTAAAGAAAAAATACACATACCGTTTTAATCGGGCGAGTTTCTACTTTCAGTTACAATCGGAATTTTTGGGTTAGGTCAATCCGTTCGCGAGATACGGGACTTTGAAGCTAAGAAATGGTTTACAAGACAACAAATTTTTCGCACTTCTGCTGCTCCAATCGCTTAACCAGAATGGCCTAGGGTAAAAATACACGTACCGTTGTAATCGGGCGAGTTTCTACTTTTAAATGCAATAGGAATTTTTGTGTTATGTCAATCCGTTCGCGAGATATGGGAGTTTGAAGCTAAGAAATGGTTGAGAAGAGAACAAATTTTTCGCGATTCTGCTGCTCCAAACGCTTAACCAGAATGGCCTAGGGAAAAAATACGCATACCTTTGTAATCGGGCGAGTTCCTACTTTCAGACGCAGCAGGAATATTTGGGTTAGGTCAATCCGTTCGCGAGATATCGGGGTTTGAAGCCAAGAAATGGATGAGAAGGCAAAAAATTTTTCGCAATTCTGCTGCTCCAAACGCTTAACCAGAATGGCCTAGGGAAAAAATACACATACCGCTGTAATCGAGCGAGTTTCTACTTTCAGATGCAATAGGAATTTTTGGGTTAGATCAATCCGTTCGCGAGATATGGGCGTTTGAAGCAAAGAAATGGTTGAGAAGGCAAAAAATTTTTCGCAATTCTGCTGCTCCAAACGCTTAACCAGAATGGCCTAGGGAAAAAATACACATACCTTTGTAATCGGGCGAGTTTCTACTTTCAGACGCAGCAGGAATTTTTGGGTTTGGTCAATCCGTTCGCGAGATATGGGACTTTGAAGCTAAGAAATGGTTGTGAAGACAACAAATTTTTCGCAATTCTGCTGCTCCAAACGCTTAACCAGAATGGGCTAGGGAAAAAATACACATACCGTTTTAATCGGGCGAGTTTCTACTTTCAGTTACAAACGGAATTTTTGGGTTAGGTCAATCCGTTCGCAAGATATGGGACTTTGAAGCTAAGAAATGGTTGACAAGACAACAAATTTTTCGTACTTCTGCTGCTCCAATCTCTTAACCAGAATGGCCTAGGGGAAAAATACACGTACCGTTGTAATCGGGCGAGTTTCTACTTTCAGACGCAGCAGGAATTTTTGGGTTAGGTCAATCCGTTCGCGAGATATCGGAGTTTGAAGCCAAGAAATGGTTGAGAAGGCAAAAAATTTTTCGCAATTCTGCTGCTCCAAACGCTTAACCAGAATGGCCTAGGGAAAAAATACACATACCGCTGTAATCGAGCGAGTTTCTACTTCCAGTTACAATAGGAATTTTTGGGTTAGGTCAATCCGTTCGCGAGATATGGGAGTTTGAAGCTAAGAAATGGTTGAGAAGGCAAAAAATTTTTCGCAATTCTGCTGCCCCAAACGCTTAACCAGAATGGCCTAAAGAAAAAATACACATACCGTTTTAATCGGGCGAGTTTCTACTTTCAGTTACAATCGGAATTTTTGGGTTAGGTCAATCCGTTCGCGAGATACGGGACTTTGAAGCTAAGAAATGGTTTACAAGACAACAAATTTTTCGCACTTCTGCTGCTCCAATCGCTTAACCAGAATGGCCTAGGGTAAAAATACACGTACCGTTGTAATCGGGCGAGTTTCTACTTTTAAATGCAATAGGAATTTTTGTGTTATGTCAATCCGTTCGCGAGATATGGGAGTTTGAAGCTAAGAAATGGTTGAGAAGAGAACAAATTTTTCGCGATTCTGCTGCTCCAAACGCTTAACCAGAATGGCCTAGGGAAAAAATACGCATACCTTTGTAATCGGGCGAGTTCCTACTTTCAGACGCAGCAGGAATATTTGGGTTAGGTCAATCCGTTCGCGAGATATCGGGGTTTGAAGCCAAGAAATGGTTGAGAAGGCAAAAAATTTTTCGCAATTCTGCTGCTCCAAACGCTTAACCAGAATGGCCTAGGGAAAAAATACACATACCGCTGTAATCGAGCGAGTTTCTACTTTCAGATGCAATAGGAATTTTTGGGTTAGATCAATCCGTTCGCGAGATATGGGCGTTTGAAGCAAAGAAATGGTTGAGAAGGCAAAAAATTTTTCGCAATTCTGCTGCTCCAAACGCTTAACCAGAATGGCCTAGGGAAAAAATACACATACCGTTGTAATCGGGCGAGTTTCTACTTCCAGTTACAATAGGAAATTTTGGGTTAGGTCAATCCGTTCGCGAGATATGGGAGTTTGAAGCTAAGAAATGGTTGAGAAGGCAAAAAATTTTTCGCAATTCTGCTGCCCCAAACGCTTAACCAGAATGGCCTAAAGAAAAAATACGCATACCGTTTTAATCGGGCGAGTTTCTACTTTCAGTTACATTCGGAATTTTTGGGTTAGGTTAATCCGTTCGCGAGATATGGGACTTTGAAGCTAAGAAATGGTTGACAAGACAACAAATTTTTCGCACTTCTGCTGCTCCAATCGCTTAACCAGAATGGCCTAGGGGAAAAATACACGTACCGTTGTAATGGGGCGAGTTTCTTCTTTCAAATGCAATAGAAATTTTTGTGTTATGTCAATCCGTTCGCGAGATATGGGAGTTTGAAGCTAAGAAATGGTTGAGAAGAGAACAAATTTTTCGCGATTCTGCTGCTCCAAACGCTTAACCAGAATGGCCTAGGGAAAAAATACACATACCGTTGTAATCGGGCGAGTTTCTACTTCCAGTTACAATAGGAATTTTTGGGTTAGGTCAATCCGTTCGCGAGATATGGGAGTTTGAAGCTAAGAAATGGTTGAGAAGGCAAAAAATTTTTCGCAATTCTGCTGCCCCAAACGCTTAACCAGCATGGCCTAGGGACAAAATACACATACCTTTGTAATCGGGCGAGCTTCTACTTTCAGACGCAAAAGGAATTTTTGGGTTTGGTCAATCCGTTCGCGAGATATGGGACTACGAAGCGAAGGAATGGTTGAGAAGACAACAAATTTTTCGCACTTCTGCTGCTCCACTCGCTTAACCAGAATAGCATAGGGGAAAAATACACATACCTTTGTAATCGGGCGTGTTCCTACTTTCAGACGCAGCAGGAATTTTTGGGTTTGGTCAATCCGTTCGCGAGATATGGGAGTTTGAAACCAAGAAATGGTTGAGAGGGCATACAATTTTTCGCAATTCTGCTGCTCCAAACGCTTAACCCGAACGGCCTAGGGAAAAAATACACATGCCGTTGTAATCGGGCTAGTTTCTACTTTCAGATGCAATAGGAATTTTTGGGTTAGGTCAATCCGTTCGCGAGATATGGGAGTTTGAAGCTAAGAAATGGTTGAGAATAGGACAAATATTTCGCAATTCTGCTGCTCCAAACGCTTCTCCAAAATGGCCTAGGGAAAACATACGCATACCGTTGTAATCGGGCAAGTTTCTACTTCCAGATGCAATAGGAATTTTTGGGTTAGGTCAATCCGTTCGCGAGATATGGGAGTTTGAAGCCAAGAAGTGGCTGTGAAGACAACAAATTTTTCGCAGTTCTGCTGCTCCAAAGGCTTAACCAGAAAGGCCTAGGGAAAAAATACACATACCGTTGTAATCGGGCGAGTTTCTACTTTCAGACGCAGCAGGAATTTTTGGGTTAGGTCAATCCGTTCGCGAGATATCGGAGTTTGAAGCCAAGAAATGGTTGAGAAGGCAAAAAATTTTTCGCAATTCTGCTGCCCCAAACGCTTAACCAGAATGGCCTAAAGAAAAAATACACATACCGTTTTAATCGGGCGAGTTTCTACTTTCAGTTACAATCGGAATTTTTGGGTTAGGTCAATCCGTTCGCGAGATATGGGAGTTTGAATGAAAGGAATGCTTGAGAAACCATCAAAATTTTCGCAAGTCTGATACTCGAAACCTATAACTGCTATGGCCTAGGGCAAAAATACACATACCATTGTAATCGGGCGAGATTATGCTTTCAGATGCAACCGGAATTTCTCGAGTTGGTAATCCGTTCGAGAGATATGGGAGTTTGAAGTTAAGGAATGGTTGAGAAATCATCAAAATTTTTGCATGTCTGATACTCGAAACCAATAACTACTATTGCCTAGGGCAAAAATACACATACCGTTGTAATCGGGCGAGTTTCTGCTTTCAGACGCAAGAGGAACTTCTCGAGTTCTGCAATCCATTCGCGAGATATGGGAGTTTGAATTTAAGGAATGGTTGAGAAACCGTCAAAATCTTCGCAAGTCTGATACTCGAAACCAATAACTACTATGGCCTAGGGCAAAAGAACATATACCGTTGTAATCGGGCGAGTTTCTGCGTTCAGATGCAACAGAAACTACTCGGATTCCTCAATCTGTTCGCGAGATATAGGAGTTTAAATGTAAGGAATGGTTGAGAAGCCATCAAAATTTTCTCAAGTCTGATACTCGAAACGAATAACTACTGTTGCCTAGGGCAAAGATACACATACCGTTGTAATCGGGCGAACCTCTACCTTCAGATGCAACAGGAATTTCTCGAGTTCGTCAATCCGTTCGCCAGATATGGCAGTTTGAAGTTAAGGAATGGTTGAGAAACCATCAAAATTTTCGCAAGTCTGATACTCGAAACCAATAACTACTATGGCCTAGGGCAAAAATGCACATACTGTTGTAATCGGGCGAGTTTCTGCTTTCAGATGCAACAGTAATTTCTGGAGATCGTCAATCTGTTCGCGAGATATGGGAGTTTGAATGAAAGGAATGCTTGAGAAACCATCAAAATTTTCGCAAGTCTGATACTCGAAACCTATAACTGCTATGGCCTAGGGCAAAAATACACATACCATTGTAATCGGGCGAGATTATGCTTTCAGATGCAACCGGAATTTCTCGAGTTGGTAATCCGTTCGAGAGATATGGGAGTTTGAAGTTAAGGAACGGTTGAGAAATCATCAAAATTTTCGCAAGTCTGATTCTCGAAACCAATAACTGAAATGGCCTAGAGGAATAGTACACATCCCATTGTAATCGGGCGAGTTTCTACTTTCAGATGCAACAGGAATTTCTCGAGTTCGTCAATCCGTTCGCGAAATATCGGTGTTTGGATTTTAGAGATGGTTGAGAAACCATCAAAATTTTCGCAAGTCTGATACTCGAAACCAATGACTACTATGGCCTAGGGCAAAAATACACATACCGTTGTAATCGGGCGAGTTTCTGCGCTCAGATGCAACAGGAATTTCTCGAGTTCGTCAATCCGTTCGCGAAATATCGGTGTTTGGATTTAAGAGATGGTTGAGAAACCATCAAAACTTTCGCAAGTCTAATACTCGAAACCAATAACTACTATGGCCTAGGGCAAAAATACACATACCGTTGTAATTGGGCGAATTTGTGCTTTCAGATGCAGTAGGAATTTCTCGAGTTCGTCAAACCGTTCGCGAGATATGGGAGTTTGAAGTTAAGGAATGGTTGAGAAACCATCAAAATTTTCGTTGGTCTGATACTCGAAACCAATAACTACTATGGCCTAGGGCAAAAGAACATATACCGTTGTAATCGGGCGATCTTCTACATTCAGATGCAACAGGAATTTCTCGAGTTCGTCAATCCGTTCGCGAGATATGGGAGATTGAATGTAAGGAATGGTTGAGAAACCATCAAAATTTTCGCAAGTCTGATACTCGAAACCAATAACTGCTATGGCCTAGGGCAAAAATACACATACCATTGTAATCGGGCGAGATTATGCTTTCAGATGCAACTGGAATTTCTCGAGTTCGTAATCCGTTCGCGAGATATGGGGGTTTGAAGTTAAGGAATGTTTGAGAAGCTATCAAAACTTTAGTAAGTCTGATACTCGAAACCAATAACTACTAATGCCTAGGGCAATAATACACATACCGTTGTAATCGGGCGAGTTTCTACTTTCAGATGCAACAGGAATTTCTCGAGTTCGTCGATCCGTTCGCGAGTAATGGGAGTTTGAAGTTAAGGAATGGTTGAGAAACCATCAAAATTTTCGCAAGTCTGATACTCGAAACCAATAACTACTATGGCCTAGGGCAAAAATACACATACTGTTGTAATCGGGCGAGTTTCTGCTTTCAGATGCAACAGGAATTTCTCGAGTGCGTCAATCCGTTCGCGATATATGGGTGTTTGGATTTAAGAGATGGTTGAGAAACCATCAAAATTTTCGCAAGTCTGATACTCGAAACCAATAGCTGGAATGGCCTAGGGGAAAAGTACACATACCACTGTAATCGGGCGAGTTTCTACTTTCAGATGCAAGAGGAATTTCTCGAGTTCGTCAATCCGTTCGCGAGATATGGGAGTTTGAAATTAAGGAATGGTTGAGACACCATCAAAATTTTCGCTGGTCTGATACTCGAAACCAATAACTGGAATGGCCTAGGGGAAAAGTACACACCCCATTGTAATCGGGCGAGTTTCTACATTCAGATGCAACAGGAATTTCTCGAGTTCGTCAATCCGTTCGTGAGATATGGGAGTTTAAAGTTAAGGAATGGTTGAGGAACCATCAAAATTTTCGCAAGTCTGATACTCGAAACCAATAACGGCTATGGCCTAGGGCAAAAATACACATACCATTGTAATCGGGCGAGATTATGCTTTCAGATGCAACAGGAATTTCTCGAGTTCGTCAATCCGTTCGCGGGATATGGGAGTTTGAAGTTAAGGAATGGTTGAGGAACCATCAAAATTTTCGCAAGTCTGATACTCGAAACGAATAACGGCTATGGCCTAGGGCAAAAATACACATACCACTGTAATCGGGCGAGTTTCTACTTTCAGATGCAAGAGGAATTTCTCGTGTTCGTCAATCCGTTCGCGAGATATGGGAGTTTGAAATTAAGGAATGGTTGACAAACCATCAAAATTTTCGCTGGTCTGATACTCGAAACCAATAACTGGAATGGCCTAGGGGAAAAGTACACACCCCATTGTAATCGGGCGATCTTCTACCTTCAGATGCAACAGGAATTTCTCGAGTTCGTCAATCCGTTGACGAGATATGGGAGTTTGAAGTTAAGGAATGGTTGAGAAACCATCAAAATTTTCGCAAGTCTGATACTCGAAACCAATAACTACTATTGCCTAGGGCAAAAATACACATACCGTTGTAATCGGGCGTGCTTCTACCTTCAGATGCAGCAGGAATTTCTTGAGTTGATAATCCGTTCGCGAGATATGGGAGTTTGAAGTTAAGGAATGGTTGAGAAACCATCAAAATTTTCGCAAGTCTGATACTCGAAACCAATAACTACTATGGCCTTCGGCAAAAATGCACATACCGTTGTAATCGGGCGAGTTTCTGCTTTCAGACGCAAGAGGAACTTCTCGAGTTCGTCAATCCGTTCGCGAGATATGGGAGTTTGAATGTAAGGAATATTTGAGAAACCATCAAAATTTTCGCAAGTCTGATACTCGAAACCAATAACTACTATGGCCTAGGGCAAAAGAACATATACCGTTGTAATCGGGCGAGTTTCTGCGTTCAGATGCAACAGAAACTACTCGGATTGCTCAATCCGTTCGCGAGATATGGGAGTTTGAATGTAAGGAATGGTTGAGAAACCATCAAAATTTTCGCAAGTCTGATACTCGAAACCAATAACTACTATTGCCTAGGGCAAAGATACACATACCGTTGTAATCGGGCGAGTTTCTGCTTTCAGATGCAACAGGAATTTCTCGAGTGCGTCAATCCGTTCGCGAAATATCGGTGTTTGGATTTAAGAGATGGTTGAGAAACCATCAAAATTTTCGCAAGTCTGATACTCGAAACCAATTGCTGGAATGGCCTAGGGGAAAAGTACACATACCACTGTAATCGGGCGAGTTTCTACTTTCAGATGCAAGAGGAATTTCTCGAGTTCGTCAAGCCGTTCGCGAGATATGGGAGTTTGAAATTAAGGAATGGTTGAGAAACCATCAAAATTTTCGCTGGTCTGATACTCGAAACCAATAACTGGAATGGCCTAGGGGATAAGTACACACCCCATTGTAATCGGGCGAGTTTCTACTTTCAGATGCAACAGTAATTTCTCGAGTTCGTCAATCCGTTCGCGAGATATGGGGGTTTGAATGTAAGGAATATTTGAGAAACCATCAAAATTTTCCCAAGTCTGATACTCGAAACCAATAACTACTATGGCCTAGGGCAAAAATACACATACTGTTGAAATCGGGCGAGTTTCTGCTTTCAGACGCAAGAGGGACTTCTCGAGTTCTGCAATCCATTCGCGAGATATGGGAGTTTGAAGTTAAGGAGTGGTTGAGAAACCATCAAAATTTTCGCAAGTCTGCTACTCGAAACCAATAGCTGGAATGGCCTAGGGGAAAAGTACACGTACCACTGTAATCGGGCGAGTTTCTACTTTCAGATGCAAGAGGAATTTCTCGAGTTCGTCAATCCGTTCGCGAGATATGGGAGTTTGAAGTTAAGGAGTGGTTGAGAAACCATCAAAATTTTCGCAAGTCTGATACTCGAAACCAATAGCTGGAATGGCCTAGGGCCAAAATACACATACCGTTGTAATCGGGCGATCTTCTACCTTCAGATGCAACAGGAATTTCTCGAGTTCGTCAATCCGTTCGCGAGATATGGGCGTTTGAAGTTAAGGAATGGCTGAGAAACCATCAAAATTTTCGCAAGTCTGATACGCGAAACCAATAACTACTATGGCCTAGGGCAAGAATACACATACCGTTGTAATCGGGCGAGTTTCTGCTTTCAGACGCAAGAGGGACTTCTCGAGTTCTGCAATCAATTCGCGAGATATGGGAGTATGAAGTTAAGGAGTGGTTGAGAAACCATCAAAATTTTCGCATGTTGATACTCCAAACCAATAGCTGGAATGGCCTAGGGGAAAAGTACACATACCACTGTAATCGGGCGAGTTTCTGCTTTCAGACGCAAGAGGGACTTCTCGAGTTCTGCAATCCATTCGCGAGATATGGGAGTTTGAAGTTAAGGAGTGGTTGAGAAACCATCAAAATTTTCACAAGTCTGCTACTCGAAACCAATAGCTGGAATGGCCTAGGGGAAAAGTACATGTACCACTGTAATCGGGCGAGTTTCTACTTTCAGATGCAAGAGGAATTTCTCGAGTTCGTCAAGCCGTTCGCGAGATATGGGAGTTTGAAGTTAAGGAGTGGTTGAGAAACCATTAAAATTTTCGCAA
Organism: Ptiloglossa arizonensis; assembly: GCF_051014685.1. Lineage (NCBI taxonomy): Eukaryota > Metazoa > Arthropoda > Insecta > Hymenoptera > Colletidae > Ptiloglossa > Ptiloglossa arizonensis. The sequence goes on along the minus strand of NW_027478458.1, from coordinate 717,654 downwards.
GTCTGATACTCGAAACCAATAGCTGGAATGGCCTAGGGGAGAAGTACACTTACCACTGTAATCGGGCGAGTTTCTACTTTAGATGCAAGAGGAATTTCTCGAGTTCGTCAATCCGTTCGCGAGATATGGGAGTTTGAAATTAAGGAATGGATGAGAAACCATCAAAATTTTCGCTGGTCTGATACTCGAAACCAATAACTGGAATGGCCTAGGGGAGAAGTACACACCCCATTGTAATCGGGCGAGTTTCTACTTTCAGATGCAACAGGAATTTCTCGAGTTCGTCAATCCGTTCGCGAGATATGGGAGTTTGAAGTTAAGGAATGGTTGAGAAACCATCAAAATTTTCGCAAGTCTGATACTCGAAACCAACAACGGCTATGGCCTAGGGCAAAAATACACATACCACTGTAATCGGGCGATCTTCTACCTTCAGATGCAACAGGAATTTCTCGAGTTCGTCAATCCGTTGGCGAGATATGGGAGTTTGAAGTTAAGGAATGGTTGAGAACCCATCAAAATTTTCGCTGGTCTGATACTCGAAACCAATAACTAGAATGGCCTAGGGGAAAAGTACACGCCCCATTGTAATCGGGCGAGTTTCTACTTTCAGATGCAACAGGAGTTTCTCGAGTTCATGAATCCGTTCCCGAGATATGGGAGTTTGAAGTTAAGGAATGGTTGAGAAACAATCAAAACTTTAGTAAGTCTGATACTCGATAACCAATAACTACAAATGCCTAGGGCAAAAATACACATACCGTTGTAATCGGGCGAGTTTCTACTTTCAGAAGCAACAGGAATTTCTCGAGTTCGTCAATCCGTTCGCGAAATATCGGTGTTTGGATTTAAGAGATGGTTGAGAAACCATCAAAATTTTCGCAAGTCTGATACTCGAAACCAATAACTACTATGGCCTAGGGCAAAAATACACATACGGTTGAAATCGGGCGAGTTTCTGCTTTCAGATGCAACAGGAATTTCTGGAGTTCGTCAATCCGATCGCGAAATATCGGTGTTTGGATTTAAGAGATGGTTGAGAAACCATCAATATTTTCGCAAGTCTGATACTCGAAACCAATAACTACTATGGGCTAGGGCAAAAATACACATACCGTTGTAATCGGGCGAGTTTCTGCTTTCAGACGCAAGAGGGACTTCTCGAGTTCTGCAATCCATTCGCGAGATATGGGAGTTTGAAGTTAAGGAGTGGTTGAGAAACCATCAAAATTTTCGCAAGTCTGCTACTCGAAACCAATAGCTGGAATGGCCTAGGGGAAAAGTACACGTACCACTGTAATCGGGCGAGTTTCTACTTTCAGATGCAAGAGGAATTTCTCGAGTTCGTCAATCCGTTCGCGAGATATGGGAGTTTGAAGTTAAGGAGTGGTTGAGAAACCATCAAAATTTTCGCAAGTCTGACACTCGAAACCAATAGCTGGAATGGCCTAGGGGAAAAGTACACATACCACTGTAATCGGGCGAGTTTCTACTTTCAGATGCAAGAGGAATTTCTCGAGTTCGTCAATCCGTTCGCGAGGTATGGGAGTTTCAAATTAAGGAATGGTTGAGAAACCATCAAAATTTTCGCTGGTCTGATACTCGAAACCAATAACTGGAATGGCCTAGTGGAAAAGTACACACCTCATTGTAATCGGGCGAGTTTCTACTTTCAGATGCAACAGGAATTTCTCGTGTTCGTCAATCCGTTCGCGAGATATTGGAGTTTGAAGTTAAGGAATGGTTGAGGAACCATCAAAATGTTCGCAAGTCTGATACTCGAAACCAATAACGGCTATGGCCTAGGGCAACAATACATATACCATTGTAATCGGGCGAGATTATGCTTTCAGATGCAACTGGAATTTCTCGAGTTGATAATCCGTTCGCGAGATATGGGAGTTTGAAGTTAAGGAATGGTTGAGAAACCACCAAAATTGTTGCAAGTCTGATACTCGAAACCAATAACTACTATGGGCTAGGGCAAAAATACACATACCGTTGTAATCGGGCGAGTTTCTGCTTTCAGACGCAAGAGGGACTTCTCGAGTTCTGCAATCCATTCGCGAGATATGGGAGTTTGAAGTTAAGGAGTGGTTGAGAAACCATCAAAATTTTCGCAAGTCTGCTACTCGAAACCAATAGCTGGAATGGCCTAGGGGAAAAGTACACGTACCACTGTAATCGGGCGAGTTTCTACTTTCAGATGCAAGAGGAATTTCTCGAGTTCGTCAATCCGTTCGCGAGATATGGGAGTTTGAAGTTAAGGAGTGGTTGAGAAACCATCAAAATTTTCGCAAGTCTGATACTCGAAACCAATAGCTGGAATGGCCTAGGGCCAAAATACACATACCGTTGTAATCGGGCGATCTTCTACCTTCAGATGCAACAGGAATTTCTCGAGTTCGTCAATCCGTTCGCGAGATATGGGCGTTTGAAGTTAAGGAATGGCTGAGAAACCATCAAAATTTTCGCAAGTCTGATACGCGAAACCAATAACTACTATGGCCTAGGGCAAGAATACACATACCGTTGTAATCGGGCGAGTTTCTGCTTTCAGACGCAAGAGGGACTTCTCGAGTTCTGCAATCAATTCGCGAGATATGGGAGTATGAAGTTAAGGAGTGGTTGAGAAACCATCAAAATTTTCGCATGTTGATACTCCAAACCAATAGCTGGAATGGCCTAGGGGAAAAGTACACATACCACTGTAATCGGGCGAGTTTCTGCTTTCAGACGCAAGAGGGACTTCTCGAGTTCTGCAATCCATTCGCGAGATATGGGAGTTTGAAGTTAAGGAGTGGTTGAGAAACCATCAAAATTTTCACAAGTCTGCTACTCGAAACCAATAGCTGGAATGGCCTAGGGGAAAAGTACATGTACCACTGTAATCGGGCGAGTTTCTACTTTCAGATGCAAGAGGAATTTCTCGAGTTCGTCAATCCGTTCGCGAGATATGGGAGTTTGAAATTAAGGAATGGTTGAGAAACCATCCAAATTTTCGCAAGTCTGATACTCGAAACCAATAACTACTATGGCCTAGGGCAAAAATACACATACCGTTGTAATCGGGCGAGTTTCTGCTTTCAGACGCAAGAGGGACGTCTCGAGTTCTGCAATCAATTCGCGAGATATGGGAGTATGAAGTTAAGGAGTGGTTGAGAAACCATCAAAATTTTCGCATGTTGATACTCCAAACCAATAGCTGGAATGGCCTAGGGGAAAAGTACACATACCACTGTAATCGGGCGAGTTTCTGCTTTCAGACGCAAGAGGGACTTCTCGAGTTCTGCAATCCATTCGCGAGATATGGGAGTTTGAAGTTAAGGAGTGGTTGAGAAACCATCAAAATTTTCGCAAGTCTGCTACTCGAAACCAATAGCTGGAATGGCCTAGGGGAAAAGTACACGTACCACTGTAATCGGGCGAGTTTCTACTTTCAGATGCAAGAGGAATTTCTCGAGTTCGTCAATCCGTTCGCGAGATATGGGAGTTTGAAATTAAGGAATGGATGAGAAACCATCAAAATTTTCGCTGGTCTGATACTCGAAACCAATAACTGGAATGGCCTAGGGGAAAAGTACACACCCGATTGTAATCGGGCGAGTTTCTTCTTTCAGATGCAACAGGAATTTCTCGAGTTCGTCAATCCGTTCGCGAGATATGGGAGTTTGAAGTTAAGGAATGGTTGCGGAACCATCAAAATTTTCTCAAGTCTGATACTCGAAACCAATAACGGCTATGCCCTAGGGCAAAAATACACATACCGTTGTAATCGGGCGAGTTTATACTTTCAGAGGCAACAGGAATTTCTCGAGTTCGTCGATCCGTTCGCGAGTAATGGGAGTTTGAGGTTAAGGAATGGTTGAGAAACCATCAAAATTTTCGCAAGTCTGATACTCGAAACCAATAACTACTATGGCCTAGGGCAAAAATACACGTACCGTTGTAATCGGGCGAGTTTCTGCTTTCAGACGCAACAGGGACTTCTCGAGTTCTGCAATCAATTCGCGAGATATGGGAGTATGAAGTTAAGGAGTGGTTGAGAAACCATCAAAATTTTCGCATGTCTGATACTCGAAACCAATAGCTGGAATGGCCTAGGGGAAAAGTACACATACCACTGTAATCGGGCGAGTTTCTACTTTCAGATGCAAGAGGAATTTCACGAGTTCGTCAATCCGTTCGCGATATATGGGAGTTTGAAATTAAGGAATGGTTGAGAAACCATCAAAATTTTCGCAAGTCTGATACTCGAAACCAATAACTACTATGGCCTAGGGCAAAAATACACAAACCGTTGTAATCGGGCAAGTTTCTGCTTTCAGACGCAAGAGGGACTTCTCGAGTTCTGCAATCCATTCTCGAGATATGGGAGTTTGAAATTACAGAATGGTTGAGAAACCATCAAAACTTTAGTAAGTCTGATACTCGAAACCAATAACTACAAATGCCTAGGGCAAAAATACACATACCGTTGTAATCGGGCGATCTTCTACCTTCAGATGCAACAGGAATTTCTCGAATTCGTCAATCCGTTCGCGAGATATGGGAGTTTGAAATTAAGGAATGGTTGAGAAACCATCAAAATTTTCGCTGGTCTGATACTCGTAACCAATAACTGGAATGGCCTAGGGGAAAAGTACACACCCCATTGTAATCGGGCGAGTTTCTACTTTCAGATGCAACAGGAATTTCTCGAGTTCGTCAATCCGTTCGTGAGATATGGGGGTTTGAAGTTAAGGAATGGTTGAGAAACTATCAAAACTTTAGTAAGTCTGATACTCGAAACCAATAACTACAAATGCCTAGGGCAAAAATACACATACCGTTGTAATCGGGCGAATTTCTACTTTCAGATGCAACAGGAATTTCTCGAGTTCGTCGATCCGTTCGCTAGTAATGGGAGTTTGAAGTTAAGGAATATTTGAGAAACCATCACAATTTTCGCAAGTCTGATATTCGAAACCAATAACTACTATGGCCTAGGGCAAAAATACACATACCGTTGAAATCGGGCGAGTTTCTGCTTTCAGATGCAACAGGAATTTCTCGAGTTCGTCAATCCGTTCGCGAAATATCGGTGTTTGGATTTAAGAGATGGTTGAGAAACCATCAAAATTTTCGAAAGTCTGATACTCGAAACCAATAACTACTATGGCCTAGGGCAAAAATACACATACCCTTGTAATCGGGCGAGTTTCTGCTTTCAGACGCAAGAGAGACTTCTCGAGTTCTGCAACCCATTCGCGAGATATGGGAGTTTGAAGTTAAGGAGTGGTTGAGAAACCATCAAAATTTTCGCAAGTCTGATACTCGAAACCAATAGCTGGAATGGCCTAGGGGAAAAGTACACCTACCACTGTAATCGGGCGAGTTTCTACTTTCAGATGCAAGAGGAATTTCTCGAGTTCGTCAATCCGTTCGCGAGATATGGGAGTTTGAAGTTGAGGAATGGATGAGAAACCATCAAAATTTTCGCTGGTCTGATACTCGAAACCAATAACTGGAATGGCCTAGGGGAAAAGTACACACCCCATTGTAATCGGGCGAGTTTATGCTTTCAGATGCAACAGGAATTTCTCGAGTTCGTCAATCCGTTCGCGAGATATGGGAGTTTGAAGTTAAGGAATGGTTGAGAAACCATCAAAATTTTCGCAACTCTGATACTCGAAACCAATAATTACTAAGGCCTAGGGCAAAAATACACATACCGTTGTAATCGGGCGAGTTTCTGCTTTCAGATGCAGCAGGAATTTCTCGAGTTCGTCATTCCGTTGGCGAGATATGGGAGTTTGAAGTTAAGGAATGGTTGAGAAACCATCAAAATTTTCGCTGGTCTGATACTCGAAACCAATAACTGGAATCGCCTATGGGAAAAGTACACACCCCATTGTAATCGGGCGAGTTTCTACTTTCAGATGCAACGGGAGTTTCTCGAGTTCGTCAATCCGTTCGCGAGATATGGGAGTTTGAAGTTAAGGAATGGTTGAGGAACCATCAAAATTTTCGCAAGTCTGACACTCGAAACCAATAACTACTATGGCCTAGGGCAAAAATACACAAACCGTTGTAATCGGGCGAATTTCTACTTTCAGATGCAACAGGAATTTCTCGAGTTCGTCAATCGGTTCGCGAGATATGGGAGTTTGAAATTAAGGAATGGATGAGAAACCATCAAAATTTTCGCTGGTCTGATACTCGAAACCAATAACTGGAATGACCTAGGTGAAAAGTACACACCCCATTGTAATCGGGCGAGTTTCTACTTTCAGATGCAACAGGAATTTCTCGAGTTCGTCAATCCGTTCGCGAGATATGGGAGTTTGAAGTTAAGGAATGGTTGAGAAACCATCCAAATTTTCGCAAGTCTGATACTCGAAACCAATAACTACTATGGCCTAGGGCAAAAATACAGATACCGTTGAAATCGGGCGAGTTTCTGCTTTCAGATGCAACAGGAATTTCTCGAGTTCGTCAATCCGTTCGCGAAATATCGGTGTTTGGATTTAAGAGATAGTTGAGAAACCATCAAAATTTTCGCAAGTCTGATACTCGAAACCAGTAACTACTATGGCCTAGGGCAAAAATACACATACCGTTGTAATCGGGCGAGTTTCTGCTTTCAGATGCAACAGGAATTTCTCGAGTTCGTCAATCCGTTCGCGAAATATCGGTGTTTGGATTTAAGAGATGGTTGAGAAACCATCAAAATTTTCGCAAGTCTGATACTCGAAACCAATAACTACTATGGCCTAGGGCAAAAATACACATACCGTTGAAATCGGGCGAGTTTCTGCTTTCAGATGCAACAGGAATTTCTCGAGTTCGTCAATCCGTTCGCGAAATATCGGTGTTTGGATTTAAGAGATGGTTGAGAAACCATCAAAATTTTCGCAAGTCTGATACTCGAAACCAATAACTACTATGGCCTAGGGCAAAAATACACATACCGTTGAAATCGGGCGAGTTTCTGCTTTCAGATGCAACAGGAATTTCTCGAGTTCGTCAATCCGTTCGCGAAATATCGGAGTTTGGATTTAAGAGATGGTTGAGAAACCATCAAAATTTTCGCAACTCTGATACTAGAAACCAATAATTACTATGGCCTAGGGCAAAAAATACACATACCGTTGTAATCGGGCGCGTTTATGCTTTCAGATGCAACAGGAATTTCTCGAGTTCGTCAATCCGTTCGCGAGATATGGGAGTTTGAAATTACAGAATGGTTGAGAAACCATCAAAATTTTCGCTGGTCTGATACTCGAAACCAATAACTGGAATGGCCTAGGGGATAAGTACACACCCCATTGTAATCGGGCGAGCTTCTACATTCAGATGCAACAGGAATTTCTCGAGTTCGTCATCCGTTCGCGAGATATGGGAGTTTGAGGTTAAGGAATGGTTGAGAAACCATCAAAATTTTCGCTGGTGTGATACTCGAAACCAATAACAGCTATGGTTTAGGGCAAAAATACAAATACCATTGTAATCGGGCGAGATTATGCTTTTAGATGCAACTGGAATTTCTCGAGTTGGTAATCCGTTCGCGAGACATGGGAGTTTGAAGTTAAGGAGTGGTTGAGAAACCATCAAAATTTTCGCAAGTCTGGTACTCGAAACCGATAACTACTATTGCATAGGGCAAAAATACACATACCGTTGTAATCGGGCGATCTAACTACCTTCAGATGCGACAGGAATTTCTCTAGTTCGTCAATCCGTTCGCGAGATATGGCAGTTTGAAGTTAAGGAATGGTTGAGGAACCATCAAAATTTTCGCAAGTCTGATACTCGAAACCAATAACTGGAATGGCCTAGGGGATAAGTACACACCCCATTGTAATCGGGCGAGTTTCTACTTTCAGATGCAACAGAAATTTCTCGAGTTCGTCAATCCGTTCGCGAGATATGGGAGTTTGAAGTTAAGGAATGGTTGAGAAACTAACAAAACTTTAGTGAGTCTGATACTCGAAACCAATAACTACTAATGCCTAGGGCAAAAATACACATACCGTTGTAATCGGGCGAGTTTCTACTTTCAGATGCAACAGGAATTTGTCGAGTTCGTCAATCCGTTCGCCAGATATGGGAGTTTGAAGTTAACGAATGGTTGAGATACCATCAAAATTTTCGCAAGTCTGATACACGAAAGCAATAACTGCTATGGCCTAGGGCAAAAATACACATACCATTGTAATCTGGCGAGATTATGCTTTTAGATGCAACTGGAACTTCTCGAGTTGGTAATCCGTTCGCGAGATATGGGGGTTTGAAGTTAAGGAATGGTTGACAAGCCATCAAAATGTTCGCAAGTCTGATACTCGAAACCAATAACTACTACTGCCTAGGGCAAAAATACACATACCGTGGTAATCGGGCGCGTTTCTACTTTCAGATGCAGCAGCAATTTCTCGAGTTCGTCAATCGGTTCGCGAGATATGGGAGTTTGAGGTTAAGGAATGGTCGGGGAACCATCAAAATTTTCGCAAGTCTGATGCTCGAAACCAATAACTGCTATGGCCTAGGGCAAAAATACACATACTTATTGTAAGCGGGCGAGATTATGCTTTTAGATGCAAGTGGAATTTCTCGAGTTGGTTATCCGTTCGCGAGATATGGGAGTTTGAAGTTAAGGAATGGTTGAGAAATCATCAAAATTTTTGCATGTCTGATACTCGAAACCAATAACTACTATTGCCTAGGGCAAAAATACACATACCGTTGTAATCGGGCGATCTTCTACCTTCAGATGCGACAGGAATTTCTCTAGTTCGTCAATCCGTTCGCGAGATATGGGAGTTTGAAGTTAAGGAATGGTTGTGAAACCATCAAAATTTTCGATGGTCTGATACTCGAAACCAATAACTGGAATGGCCTAGGGGAAAAGTACACACCCCATTGTAATCGGGCGAGTTTCTACTTTCAGATGCAACAGGAATTTCTCGAGTTCGTCAATCCGTTCGCGAGATATGGGAGTTTGAAGTTAAGGAATGGTTGAGGAACCATCAAAATTTTCGCAAGTCTGATACTCGAAACCAATAACTGGAACGGCCTAGGGGAAAAGTACACATACCACTGTAATCGGTCGAGTTTCTGCTTTCCGATGCAACTGGAATTTCTCTGGTTCGTCAATCCGTTCGCGAGATATGGGAGTTTGAAGTTAAGGAATGGTTGAGAAACCATCAAAATTTTCGCAAGTCTGGTACTCGAAACCAATAACTACTATTGCATAGGGCAAAAATACACATACCGTTGTAATCGGGCGATCTAACTACCTTCAGATGCGACAGGAATTTCTCTAGTTCGTCAATCCGTTCGCGAGATATGGCAGTTTGAAGTTAAGGAATGGTTGAGGAACCATCAAAATTTTCGCAAGTCTGATACTCGAAACCAATAACTGGAATGGCCTAAGGGAAAAGTACACATACCACTGTAATCGGTCGAGTTTCTGCTTTCAGATGCAACTGGAATTTCTCTAGTTCGTCAATCCGTTCGCGAGATATGGGGGTTTGAAGTTAAGGAATGGTTGAGAAACTATCAAAATTTTCGCAAGTCTGATACTCGAAACCAATGACTACTATTGCCTGGGGCAAAAATACACATACCGTTGTAATCGGGCGATCTTCTACATTCAGATGCAACAGGAATTTCTCGAGTTCGTCAATCCGTTCGCGAGATATGGGAGTTTGAAGCTAAGGAATGGTTGAGAAACCATCAAAATTTTCGCCGGTCTGATACTCGAAACCAATAACTGGAATGGCCTAGGGGAAAAGTACAAACACCATTGTAATCGGGCGAGTTTCTACTTTCAGATGCAACAGGAATTTCTCGAGTTCGTCAATCCGTTCGCGAGATATGGGAGTTTGAAGTTAAGGAATGGTTGAGAAACCATCAAAATTTTCGCAAGTCTGATACTTGAAACCAATAACTGCTATGGCCTAGGGCAAAAGTACACATACCATTCTAATCGGGCGAGATTATGCTTTTAGATGCAACTGGAATTTCTCGAGTTGGTAATCCGTTCGCGAGATATGGGAGTTTGAAGTTAAGGAATGGTTGAGAAGCCATCAAAATGTTCGCAAGTCTGATACTCGAAACCAATAAGTGCTATGGCCTAGGGCAAAAATACACATACCATTGTAATTGGGCAAGATTATGCTTTAAGATGCAACTGGAATTTCTCGAGTTGGTAATCCGTTCGCGAGATATGGGTGTTTGAAGTTAAGGAATGGTTGAGAAATCATCAAAATTTTCGCAAGTCTGATACTCGAAACCAATAACTACTATTGCCTAGGGCAAAAATACACACACCGTGGTAATCGGGCGCGTTTCTGCTTTCAGATGCAGCAGCAATTTCTCGAGTTCGTCAATCGGTTCGCGAGATATGGGAGTTTGAGGTTAAGGAATGGTCGAGAAACCATCAAAATTTTCGCAAGTCTGATACTCGAAACCAATAACTACTATTGCCTAGGGCAAAAATACACATACCGTGGTAATCGGGCCCGTTTCTGCTTTCAGATGCAGCAGCAATTTCTCGAGTTCGTCAATCCGTTCGCGAGATATGGGAGTTTGAAATTAAGGAATGGTTGAGAAATCATCAAAATTTTCGCAAGTCTGGTACTCGAAACCAATAACTACTATTGCCTAGGGCAAAAATACACATACCGTTGTAATCGGGCGATCTTCTACCTTCAGATGCGACGGGAATTTCTCGAGTTCGTCAATCCGTTCGCGAGATATGGGAGTTTGAAGTTAAGGAATGGTTGAGAAACCATCAAAATTTTCGCAAGTCTAATGCTCGAAACCAATAACTGCTATGGCCTAGGGCAAAAATACACATACCATTGTAATTGGGCGAGATTATGCTTTAAGATGCAACTGGAATTTCTCGAGTTGGTAATCCGTTCGCGAGATATGGGCGTTTGAAGTTAAGGAATGGTTGAGAAGCCATCAAAATGTTCACAAGTCTGATACTCGAAACAAATAACTACTATTGCCTAGGGCAAATATACCTATACCGTGGTAATCGGGCGCGTTTCTGCTTTCAGATGCAGCAGAAATTTCTCGAGTTCGTCAATCGGTTCGCGAGATATGGGAGTTTGAGGTTAAGGAATGGTCGAGAAACCATCAAAATTTTCGCAAGTCTGATGCTCGAAACAAATAACTGCTATGGCCTAGGGCAAAAATACACATACCATTGTAATCGGTCGAGTTTCTGCTTTCAGATGCAACAGGAGTTTCTCGAGTTCGTCAACCCGTTCGCGAGATATGGTAGTTTGATGTTAAGGAATGGTTGAGAAATCATCAAAATTTTCGCAAGCCTGATACTCGAAACCAATAACTACTATTGCCTAGGGCAAAAATACACATACCGTTGTAATCGGGCGATCTGCTACCTTCAGATGCGACAGGAATTTCTCGAGTTCGTCAATCCGTTCGCGAGATATGGGAGTTTGAAGTTAAGGAATGGTTGAGAAACCATCAAAATTTTCGCAAGTCTAATGCTCGAAACCAGTAACTGCGATGGCCTAGGGCAAAAATACACATACCATTGTAATTGGGCGAGATTATGCTTTAAGATGCAACTGGAATTTCTCGAGTTGGTAATCCGTTCGCGAGATATGGGAGTTTGAAGTTAAGGAATGGTTGAGAGATCATTAAAATTTTCGCAAGTCTGATACTCGAAACCAATAACTGGAATGGCCTAGGGGAAAAGTACACATACCACTGTAATCGGGCGAGTTTCTACTTTCAGATGCAACAGGAGTTTCTCGAGTTCGTCAATCCGTTCGCGAGATATGGTAGTTTGATGTTAAGGAATGGTTGAGAAACCATCAAAATTTTCGCAAGCCTGATACTCGAAACCAATAACTGGAATGGCCTAGGGGAAAAGTACACACCCGATTGTAATCGGGCGAGTTTCTACTTTCAGATGCAACAGGAATTTCTCGAGTTCGTCAATCCGTTCGCGAGATATGGGAGTTTGAAGTTAAGGAATGGTTGAGGAACCATCAAAATTTTCGCAAGTCTGATACTCGAAACCAATAACTGGAATGGCCTAAGGGAAAAGTACACATACCACTGTAATCGGTCGAGTTTCTGCTTTCAGATGCAACTGGAATTTCTCTGGTTCGTCAATCCGTTCGCGAGATATGGGAGTTTGAAGTTAAGGAATGGTTGAGAAACTATCAAAATTTTCGCAAGTCTGACACTCGAAACCAATAACTACTAATGCCAAGGGCAAAAATACACATACCGTTGTAATCGGGCGAGCTTCTACTTTCAGACGCAACAGGAATTTCTCGAGTTCGTCAATCCGTTCGATAGATATGGGAGTTTGAAGTTAAGGAATGGTTGAGAAACCATCAAAATTTTCGCAAGTCTGACAGTTGAAACCAATAACTGCTATGGCCTAGGGCACAAATACACATACCATTCTAATCGGGCGAGATTATGCTTTCAGATGCAACTGGAATTTCTCGAGTTGGTAATCCGTTCGCGAGATATGGGAGTTTGAAGTTAAGGAATGGTTGAGAAACCATCAAAATTTTCGCTGGTCCGATACTCGAAACCAATAACTGGAATGGCCTAGGGGAAAAGTACACACACCATTGTAATCGGGCGAGATTATGCTTTAAGATGCAACTGGAATTTCTCGAGTTGGTAATCCGTTCGCGAGATATGGGGGTTTGAAGTTAAGGAATGGTTGAGAAGCCATCAAAATGTTCGCAAGTCTGATACTCGAAACCAATAACTACTACTGCCTAGGGCAAAAATACACATACCGTGGTAATCGGGCGCGTTTCTACTTTCAGATGCAGCGGCAATTTCTCGAGTTCGTCAATCGGTTCGCGAGATATGGGAGTTTGAGGTTAAGGAATGGTCGGGGAACCATCAAAATTTTCGCAAGTCTGATGCTCGAAACCAATAACTGCTATGGCCTAGGGCAAAAATACACATACTTATTGTAAGCGGGCGAGATTATGCTTTTAGATGCAAGTGGAATTTCTCGAGTTGGTTATCCGTTCGCGAGATATGGGAGTTTGAAGTTAAGGAATGGTTGAGAAATCATCAAAATTTTTGCATGTCTGATACTCGAAACCAATAACTACTATTGCCTAGGGCAAAAATACACATACCGTTGTAATCGGGCGATCTTCTACCTTCAGATGCCATAGGAATTTCTCGAGTTCGTCAATCCGTTGGCGAGATATGGGAGTTTGAAGTTAAGGAATGGTTGAGAAACCATCAAAATTTTCGCTGGTCTGATACTCGAAACCAATAACTGGAATGGCCTAGGGGAAAAGAAAACACCCCATTGTAATCGGGCGAGTTTCTACTTTCAGATGCAACAGGAATTTCTCGAGTTCGTCAATCCGTTCGCGAGATATGGGAGTTTGAAGTTAAGGAATGGTTGAGGAACCATCAAAATTTTCGCAAGTCTGATACTCGAAACCAATAACTGGAATGGCCTAGGGGAAAAGTACACATACCACTGTAATCGGTCGAGTTTCTGCTTTCCGATGCAACTGGAATTTCTCTGGTTCGTCAATCCGTTCGCGAGATATGGGAGTTTGAAGTTAAGGAATGGTTGAGAAACCATCAAAATTTTCGCAAGTCTGGTACTCGAAACCAATAACTACTATTGCATAGGGCAAAAATACACATACCGTTGTAATCGGGCGATCTTCTACCTTCAGATGCGACAGGAATTTCTCTAGTTCGTCAATCCGTTCGCGAGATATGGCAGTTTGAAGTTAAGGAATGGTTGAGGAACCATCAAAATTTTCGCAAGTCTGATACTCGAAACCAATAACTGGAATGGCCTAGGGGAAAAGTACACATACCACTGTAATCGGTCGAGTTTCTGCTTTCCGATGCAACTGGAATTTCTCTGGTTCGTCAATCCGTTCGCGAGATATGGGAGTTTGAAGTTAAGGAATGGTTGAGAAACCATCAAAATTTTCGCAAGTCTGGTACTCGAAACCAATAACTACTATTGCATAGGGCAAAAATACACATACCGTTGTAATCGGGCGATCTTCTACCTTCAGATGCGACAGGAATTTCTCTAGTTCGTCAATCCGTTCGCGAGATATGGCAGTTTGAAGTTAAGGAATGGTTGAGGAACCATCAAAATTTTCGCAAGTCTGATACTCGAAACCAATAACTGGAATGGCCTAAGGGAAAAGTACACATACCACTGTAATCGGTCGAGTTTCTGCTTTCAGATGCAACTGGAATTTCTCTAGTTCGTCAATCCGTTCGCGAGATATGGGGGTTTGAAGTTAAGGAATGGTTGAGAAACTATCAAAATTTTCGCAAGTCTGATACTCGAAACCAATAACTGCTATGGCCTAGGGCAAAAATCCACATAGCATTGTAATCGGACGAGATTATGCTTTCAGATGCAACTGGAGTTTCTCGAGTTGGTAATCCGTTCGCGAGATATGGGTGTTTGAAGTTAAGGAATGGTTGAGAAATCATCAAAATTTTCGCAAGTCTGATACTCGAAACCAATAACTACTATTGCCTAGGGCAAAAATACACACACCGTGGTAATCGGGCGCGTTTCTGCTTTCAGATGCAGCAGCAATTTCTCGAGTTCGTCAATCGGTTCGCGAGATATGGGAGTTTGAGGTTAAGGAATGGTCGAGAAACCATCAAAATTTTCGCAAGTCTGATACTCGAAACCAATAACTACTCTTGCCTAGGGCAAAAATACACATACCGTGGTAATCGGGCCCGTTTCTGCTTTCAGATGCAGCAGCAATTTCTCGAGTTCGTCAATCCGTTCGCGAGATATGGGAGTTTGAAATTAAGGAATGGTTGAGAAATCATCAAAATTTTCGCAAGTCTGGTACTCGAAACCAATAACTACTATTGCCTAGGGCAAAAATACACATACCGTTGTAATCGGGCGATCTTCTACCTTCAGATGCGACGGGAATTTCTCGAGTTCGTCAATCCGTTCGCGAGATATGGGAGTTTGAAGTTAAGGAATGGTTGAGAAACCATCAAAATTTTCGCAAGTCTAATGCTCGAAACCAATAACTGCTATGGCCTAGGGCAAAAATACACATACCATTGTAATTGGGCGAGATTATGCTTTAAGATGCAACTGGAATTTCGCGAGTTGGTAATCCGTTCGCGAGATATGGGCGTTTGAAGTTAAGGAATGGTTGAGAAGCCATCAAAATGTTCACAAGTCTGATACTCGAAACAAATAACTACTATTGCCTAGGGCAAATATACATATACCGTGGTAATCGGGCGCGTTTCTGCTTTCAGATGCAGCAGAAATTTCTCGAGTTCGTCAATCGGTTCGCGAGATATGGGAGTTTGAGGTTAAGGAATGGTTGAGAAATCATCAAAATTTTCGCAAGTCTGATACTCGAATCCAATAACTACTATTGCCTAGGGCAAAAATACACATACCGTTGTAATCGGGCGATCTGCTACCTTCAGATGCGACAGGAATTTCTCGAGTTCGTCAATCCGTTCGCGAGATATGGGAGTTTGAAGTTAAGGAATGGTTGAGAAACCATCAAAATTTTCGCAAGTCTAATGCTCGAAACCAATAACTGCGATGGCCTAGGGCAAAAATACACATACCATTGTAATTGGGCGAGATTATGCTTTAAGATGCAACTGGAATTTCTCGAGTTGGTAATCCGTTCGCGAGATATGGGAGTTTGAAGTTAAGGAATGGTTGAGAGATCATCAAAATTTTCGCAAGTCTGATACTCGAAACCAATAACTGGAATGGCCTAGGGGAAAAGTACACATACCACTGTAATCGGGCGAGTTTCTACTTTCAGATGCAACAGGAGTTTCTCGAGTTCGTCAATCCGTTCGCGAGATATGGTAGTTTGATGTTAAGGAATGGTTGAGAAACCATCAAAATTTTCGCAAGCCTGATACTCGAAACCAATAACTGGAATGGCCTAGGGGAAAAGTACACACCCCATTGTAATCGGGCGAGTTTCTGCTTTCAGATGCAACAGGAATTTCTCGAGTTCGTCAATCCGTTCGCGAGATATGGGAGTTTGAAGTTAAGGAATGGTTGAGGAACCATCAAAATTTTCGCAAGTCTGATACTCGAAACCAATAACTGGAATGGCCTAAGGGAAAAGTACACATACCACTGTAATCGGTCGAATTTCTGCTTTCAGATGCAACTGGAATTTCTCTGGTTCGTCAATCCGTTCGCGAGATATGGGAGTTTGAAGTTAAGGAATGGTTGAGAAACTATCAAAATTTTCGCAAGTCTGACACTCGAAACCAATAACTACTAATGCCAAGGGCAAAAATACACATACCGTTGTAATCGGGCGACCTTCTACTTTCAGACGCAACAGGAATTTCTCGAGTTCGTCAATCCGTTCGATAGATATGTGAGTTTGAAGTTAAGGAATGGTTGAGAAACCATCAAAATTTTCGCAAGTCTGACAGTTGAAACCAATAACTGCTATGGCCTAGGGCACAAATACACATACCATTCTAATAGGGCGAGATTATGCTTTTAGATGCAACTGGAATTTCTCGAGTTGGTAATCCGTTCGCGAGATATGGGAGTTTGAAGTTAAGGAATGGTTGTGAAACCATCAAAATTTTCGCAAGTCTGGTACTCGAAACCAATAACTACAATTGCCTAGGGCAAAAATACACATACCGTTGTAATCGGGCGATCTTCTACATTCAGATGCAACAGGAATTTCTCGAGTTCGTCAATCCGTTCGCGAGATATGGGAGTTTGAAGTTAAGGAATGGTTGAGAAACCATCAAAATTTTCGCAAGTCTAATGCTCGAAACCAATAACTGCTATGGCCTAGGGCAAAAATACACATACCATTGTAATTGGGCGAGATTATGCTTCAAGATGCAACTGGAATTTCTCGAGTTGGTAATCCGTTCGCGAGATATGGGAGTTTGAAGTTAAGGAAAGGTTGAGAAGCCATCAAAATGTTAGCAAGTCTGATACTCGAAACCAATAACTGGAATGGCTTAGGGGAAAAGTACACACCCCATTGTAATCGGGCGAGTTTCTACTTTTAGATGCAACAGGAGTTTCTCGAGTTCGTCAATCCGTTCGCGAAATATCGGTGTTTGGATTTAAGAGATGGTTGAGAAACCATCTAAATTTTCGCAAGTCTGATACTCGAAACCAATAACTACTATGGCCTAGGGCAAAAATACACATACCGTTGTAATCGGGCGAGTTTCTGCTTTCAGACGCAAGAGGAACTTCTCGAGTTCTGCAATCCATTCGCAAGATATGGGAGTTTGAATATAAGGAATGGTTGAGAATCCATCAAAATTTTAGCTGGTCTGACACTCGAAACCAATAACTGGAATGGCCTAGGGGAAAAGTACACCCCCCATTGTAATCGGGCGAGTTTCTACTTTCAGATGCAACAGGAATTTCTCGAGTTCGTCAATCCGTTCGCGAGATATGGGAGTTTGAAGTTAAGGAATGGTTGAGATACCATCAAAATTTTCGCAAGTCTGATACTCGAAAGCAATAAATGCTATGGCCTAGGGCAAAAATACACATACCATTGTAATCGGGCGAGATTATGCTTTCAGATGCAACTGGAGTTTCTCGAGTTGGTAATCCGTTCGCGAGATATGGGAGTTTGCAGTTAAGGAATGGTTGAGAAATCATCCAAATTTTCGCAAGTCTGATACTCGAAACCCATAACTACTATTGCCTAGGGCAAAAATACACATACCGTTATAATCGGGCGATCAACTACCTTCAGATGCAACAGGAATTTCTCGAGTTCGTCAATCCGTTCGCGAGATATGGTAGTTTGAAATTAAGGAATGGTTGAGAAATCATCAAAATTTTCGCAAGTCTGGTACTCGAAACCAATAACTACTATTGCCTAGGGCAAAAATACACATACCGTTGTAATCGGGCGCGTTTCTGCTATCAGATGCAGCAGCAATTTCTCGAGTTCGTCAATCGGTTCGCGAGATATGGGAGTTTGAGGTTAAGGAATGGTCGAGAAACCATCAAAATTTTCGCAAGTCTGATGCTCGAAACCAATAACTGCTATGGCCTAGGGCAAAAATACACATACCATTGTAATCGGGCGAGATTATGCTTTTAGATGCAACTGGAATTTCTCGAGTTGGTTATCCGTTCGCGAGATATGGGAGTTTGAAGTTAAGGAATGGTTGAGAAATCATAAAAATTTTCGCAAGTCTGATACTCGAAACCAATAACTACTATTGCCTAGGTCAAAAATACACATACCTGTTGTAATCGGGCGAGTTTCTGCTTTCAGATGCAGCAGGAATTTCTCGAGTTCGTCAATCCGTTCGCGAGATATGGGAGTTTGAAGATAAGGAATGGTTGAGAAACCATCAAAACTTTCGCTGGTCTGATACTCGAAACCAATAACTGGAATGGCCTAGCGGAAAAGTACACACCCCATTGTAATCGGGCGAGTTTCTACTAGCAGATGCAACAAGAATTTCTCGAGTTCGTCAATCCGTTCGCGAGATATGGGAGTTTGAAGTTAAGGAATGGTTGAAGAACCATCAAAATTTTCGCAAGTCTGATACTCGAAACCAATAACTGGAATGGCCTAGGGAAAAAGTACACATACCACTGTAATCGGGCGAGTTTCTGCTTTCAGATGCAACTGGAATTTCTCTAGTACGTCAATCTGTTCGCGAGATATGGGAGTTTGAAGTTAAGGAATGGTTGAGAAATCATCAAAATTTTCGCAAGTCTGATACTCGAAACCCATAACTACTATTGCCTAGGGCAAAAGTACACATACCGTTATAATCGGGCGATCTTCTACCTTCAGATGCAACAGGAATTTCTCGAGTTCGTCAATCCGTTCGCGAGATATGGGAGTTTGAAATTAAGGAATGGTTGAGAAATCATCAAAATTTTCGCAAGTCCGGTACTCGAAACCAATAACTACTATTGCCTAGGGCAAAAATACACATACCGTTGTAATCGGGCGATCTTCTACCTTCAGATGCAACAGGAATTTCTCGAGTTCGTCAATCCGTCGCGAGATACGGGAGTTTGAAGTTAAGGATTGCTTGAGAAACCATCAAAATTTTCGCAAGTCTAATGCTCGAAACCAATAACTGCTATGGCCTAGGGCAAAAATACACATACCATTGTAATTGGGCGAAATTATGCTTTTAGATGCAACTGGAACTTCTCGAGTTGGTAATCCGTTCGCGAGATATGGGAGTTTGTAGTTAAGGAATGGTTGAGAAAGCATTAAATTTTCGCAAGTCTGATACTCGAAACCAATTACTACTATTGCCTAGGGCAAAAATACACATACCGTTGTAATCGGGCGAGCTTCTACTTTCAGATACAGCAGGAATTTCTCGAGTTCGTCAATCCGTTCGCGAGATTTGGGGGTTTGAAGTTAAGGAATGGTTGAGAAACTATCAAAATTTTCGTTGGTCTGATACTCGAAACCAATAACTGGAATGGCCTAGGGGAAAAGTACACGTACCATTGTAATCGGACGTGTTTCTGCTTTTAGATGCAACTCGAATTTCTCTAGTTCGTCAATCCGTTCGCGAGATATGGGAGTTTGAAGTTAAGGAATAGTTGAGAAACCATCAAAATTTTCGCAAGTCTGATACTCGAAACCAATAACTACTATCGCCTAGGGCAAAAATACACATACCGTTGTAATCGATCGAGCTTCTGCTTTCAGATGCATCAGGAATTTCTCGAGTTCGTCCATCCGTTCGCGAGATATGGGAGTTTGTAGATAAGGAATGGTTGAGAAATCATCAAAATTTTCGCCAGTCTGATACTCGATACCAATAACTACTATTGCCTAGGACAAGACTACACATACCGTTGTAATCGGGCGAGCTTCTACTTTCAGGTACAGCAGGAATTTCTCAAGTTCGTCAATCCGTTCGCGAGATTTGGGGGTTTGAAGCTAAGGAATGGTTGAGAAACCATCGAAATTTTCGCAAGTCTGATACTCGAAACCAATAAATGCTACGGCCTAGGGCAAAAATACAAATACCATTGTAATCGGGCGAGATTATGCTTTTAGATGCAACTGGAACTTCTCGAGTTGGTAATCCGTTCGCGAGATATGGGAGTTTGTAGTTAAGGAATGGTTGAGAAATCATTAAATTTTCGCAAGTCTGATACTCGAAACCAATTACTACTATTGCCTAGGGCAAAAATACACATACCGTTGTAATCGGGCGAGCTTCTACTTTCAGATGCATCAGGAATTTCTCGAGTTCGTCAATCCGTTCGCGAGATATGGGAGTTTGTAGATAAGGAATGGTTGAGAAATCATCAAAATTTTCGCAAGTCTGATACTCGATACCAAGAACCACTATTGCCTAGGGCAAGACTAAACATACCGTTGTAATCGGGCGAGCTTCTACTTTCAGGTGCAGCAGGAATTTCTCAAGTTCGTCAATCCGTTCGCGAGATTTGGGGGTTTGGAGTTAAGGAATGGTTGAGAAACTATCAAAATTTTCACTGGTCTGATACTCGAAACCAATAATTGGAATGGCCTAGGGGAAAAGTACACATACCACTGTAATCGGACGAGTTTCTGCTTTCAGATGCAACTGGAATTTCTCTAGTTTGTCAATCCGTTCGCGAGATATGGGAGTTTGAAGCTAAGGAATGGTTGAGAAATCATCAAAATTTTCGCAAGTCTGATACTCGAAACCAATAACTACTGTTGCCTAGGGCAAGAGTACACATAGCGTTGTAATCGGGCGAGCTTCTACTTTCAGATGCAGCAGGAATTTCTCGAGTTCGTCAATCCGTTCGCGAGATTTGGGAGTTTGAAGTTAAGGAATGATTGAGAAACCTTCAAAATTTTCGCAAGTCTGATACTCGAAACCAATAACTGCTACGGCCTAGGGCAAAAATACAAATACCATTGTAATCGTGAGAGATTTTGCTTTCAGATGCAACTGGAATTTCTCGAGTTGTTAATCCGTGCGCGAGATATGGGAGTTTGTAGTTGAGGAATGGTTGAGAAATCATCAAAATTTTCGCAAGTCTGATACTCGAAACCAATAACTACTATTGCCTAGGGCAAGAGTACACGTACCGTTGTAATCGATCGAGCTTCTGCTTTCAGATGCAACAGGAATTTCTCGAGTTCGTCAATCCGTTCGCGAGATGTGGGAGTTTGAAGTTAAGGAATGGTTGCGAAACTATCAAAATTTTAGTAAGTCTGATACTCGAAACCAATAACTACTACTGCCTAGGGCAAAAATACACATACCGTTGTAATCGATCGAGCTTCTGCTTTCAGATGCATCAGGAATTTCTCGAGTTCGTCAATCCGTTCGCGAGATATGGGAGTTTGTACATAAGGAATGGTTGAGAAATCATCAAAATTTTCGCAAGTCTGATACTCGATACCAATAACTACTATTGCCTTGGGCAAGACTACACATACCGTTGTAATCGGGCGAACTTCTACTTTCAGGTGCAGCAGGAATTTCTCAAGTTCGTCAATCCGTTCGCGAGATTTGGGGGTTTGAAGCTAAGGAATGGTTGAGAAATCATCGAAATTTTCGCAAGTCTGATACTCGAAACCAATAAATGCTACGGCCTAGGGCAAAAATACAAATACCATTGTAATCGGGCGAGATTATGCTTTTAGATGCAACTGGAATTTCTCGAGTTGGTAATCCGTTCGCGAGATATGGGAGTTTGTAGTTAAGGAATGGTTGAGAAACCATCAAAATTTTCGCAAGTCTGATACTCGAAACCAATAACTACTATTGCCTAGGGCAAAAATACACATACCGTTGTAATCGATCGAGCTTCTGCTTTCAGATATATCAGGGATTTCTCGAGTTCGTCAATCCGTTCGCGAGATTTGGGGGTTTGAAGTTAAGGAATGGTTGAGAAACTATCAAAATTTTCGCTGGTCTGATACTCGAAACCAATAACTGGAATGGCCTAGGGGAAAGGTACACATACCATTGTAATCGGACGTGTTTCTGCTTTTAGATGCAACTCGAACTTCTCTAGTTCGTCAATCCGTTCGCGAGATATGGGAGTTTGAAGTTAAGGAATAGTTGAGAAGCCATCAAAATTTTCGCAAGTCTGATACTCGAAACCAATAACTACGATTGCCTAGGGCAAAAATACACATACCGTTGTAATCGATCGAGCTTCTGCTTTCAGATGCATCAGGAATTTCTCGAGTTCGTCAATCCGTTCGCGAGATATGGGAGTTTGTAGATAAGGAATGGTTGAGAAATCATCAAAATTTTCGCAAGTCTGATACTCGATACCAAGAACCACTATTGCCTAGGGCAAGACTACACATACCGTTGTAATCGGGCGAGCTTCTACTTTCAGGTGCAGCAGGAATTTCTCAAGTTCGTCAATCCGTTCGCGAGATTTGGGGGTTTGAAGTTAAGGAATGGTTGAGAAACTATCAAAATTTTCGCTGGTCTGATACTCGAAACCAATAATTGGAATGGCCTAGGGGAAAAGTACACATACCATTCTAATCGGACGAGTTTCTGCTTTCAGATGCAACTGGAATTTCTCTAGTTCGTCAATCCGTTCGCGAGATATGGGAGTTTGAAGCTAAGGAATGGTTGAGAAACCATCGAAATTTTCGCAAGCCTGATACTCGAAACCAATAACTGCTACGGCCTAGGTCAAAAATACAAATACCATTGTAATCGGGCGAGATTATGCTTTCAGATACAACTGGAATTTCTCGAGTTGGTAATCCGTTCGCGAGATATGGGAGTTTGAAGTTAAGGAATGGTTGAGAAATCATCAAAATTTTCGCAAGTCTGATACTCGAAACCAATAACTACTGTTGCCTAGGGCAAGAGTACACAAACCGTTGTAATCGGGCGAGCTTCTACATTCAGATGCAGCAGGAATTTCTCGAGTTCGTCAATCCGTTCGCGAGATTTGGGAGTTTGAAGTTAAGGAATGGTTGAGAAACCTTCAAAATTTTCGCAAGTCTGATACTCGAAACCAATAACTGCTACGGCCTAGGGCAAAAATACAAATACCATTGTAATCGTGCTAGATTTTGCTTTCAGATGCAACTGGAATTTCTCGAGTTGTTAATCCGTGCGCGAGATATGGGAGTCTGTAGTTAAGGAATGGTTGAGAAATCATCAAAATTTTCGCAAGTCTGATACTCGAAACCAATAACTACTATTGCCTAGGGCAAGAGTACACATACCGTTGTAATCGGGCGAGCTTCTACTTTCAGATGCAACCGGAATTTCTCGAGTTCGTCTATCCGTTCGCGAGATATGGGAGTTTGTAGATAAGGAATGGTTGAGAAATCATCAAAATTTTCGCAAGTCTGATACTCGATACCAGTAACTACTATTGCCTTGGGCAAGACTACACATACCGTTGTAATCGGGCGAACTTCTACTTTCAGGTGAAGCAGGAATTTCTCAAGTTCGTCAATCCGTTCGCGAGATTTGGGGGTTTGAAGCTAAGGAATGGTTGAGAAACCATCGAAATTTTCGCAAGTCTGACACTCGAAACCAATAAATGCTACGGCCTAGGGTAAAAATACAAATACCATTGTAATCGGGCGAGATTATGCTTTTAGATGCAACTGGAATTTCTCGAGTTGGTAATCCGTTCGCGAGATATGGGAGTTTGTAGTTAAGGAATGGTTGAGAAACCATCAAAATTTTCGCAAGTCTGATACTCGAAACCAATAACTACTATTGCCTAGGGCAAAAATACACATACCGTTGTAATCGATCGAGCTTCTGCTTTCAGAAGCATCAGGAATTTCTCGAGTTCGTCAATCCGTTCGCGAGATTTGGGGGTTTGAAGTTAAGGAATGGTTGAGAAACTATCAAAATTTTCGCTGGTCTGATACTCGAAACCAATAACTGGAATGGCCTAGGGGAAAAGTACACATACCATTGTAATCGGACGTGTTTCTGCTTTTAGATGCAACTCGAATTTCTCTAGTTCGTCAATCCGTTCGCGAGATATGGGAGTTTGAAGTTAAGGAATAGTTGAGAAACCATCTAAATTTTCGCAAGTCTGATACTCGAAACCAATAACTACTATTGCCTAGGGCAAAAACACACATACCGTTGTAATCGATCGAGCTTCTGCTTTCAGATTCATCAGGAATTTCTCGAGTTCGTCAATCCGTTCGCGAGATATGGGAGTTTGTAGATAAGGAATGGTTGAGAAATCATCAAAATTTTCGCAAGTCTGATACTCGATACCAATAACTAGTATTGCCTAGGGCAAGACTACACATACCGTTGTAATCGGGCGAGCTTCTACTTTCAGGTGCAGCAGGAATTTCTCAAGTTCGTCAATCCGTTCGCGAGATATGGGAGTTTGAAGCTAAGGAATGGTTGAGAAACCATCGAAATTTTCGCAAGCCTGATACTCGAAACCAATAACTGCTACGGCCTAGGTCAAAAATACAAATACCATTGTAATCGGGCGAAATTATGCTTTTAGATACAACTGGAATTTCTCGAGTTGGTAATCCGTTCGCGAGATATGGGAGTTTGAAGTTAAGGAATGGTTGAGAAATCATCAAAATTTTCGCAAGTCTGATACTCGAAACCAATAACTACTATTGCCTAGGGCAAATATACACATACCGTTGTAATCGGGCGAGTTTCTACTTTCAGATGCAGCAGGAATTTCTCGAGTTCGTCAATCCGTTCGCGAGATTTGATAGTTTGAAGCTAAGGAATGGTTGAGAAATCATAAAAAATGTTTGCATGTCTGATACTCGAAACCAATAACTACTATTGCCTAGGGCAAAAATACACATACCGTTGTAATCGATCGAGCTTCTGCTTTCAGATGCAACAGGAATTTCTCGAGTTCGTCAATCCGTTCGCGAGATGTGGGAGTTTGAAGTTAAGGAATGGTTGCGAAACTATCAAAATTTTAGTAAGTCTGATACTCGAAACCAATAACTACTATTGCCTAGGGCAAAAATACACATACCGTTGTAATCTGGCGAGCTTCTACGTGCAGATGCAGGAGGAATTTCTCGAGTTCGTCAATCCGTTCGCGAGATTTGGGGGTTTGAAGTTAAGGAATGGTTGAGAAACCATAAACATTTTCTCAAGTCTGATACTCGAAACCAATAACTACTATTGCCTAGGGCAAAAATACACATACCGTTGTAATCGGGCGATCTTCTACCTTCAGATGCAACAGGAATTTCTCGAGTTCGTCAATCCGTTCACGAGATATGGGAGTTTGAAGTTAAGAAATGGTTGAGAAATCATCAAAATTTTCGCAAGTCTGATACTCGAAACCAATTACTACTATTGCCCAGGGCAAAAATACAAATACCATTGTAATGGGGCGAGATTATGCTTTCAGATGCAACTGGAATTTCTCGAGTGGGTAATCCGTGCGCGAGATATGGGAGTTTGTAGTTAAGGAATGGTTGAGAAATCATCAAAATTTTCGCAAGTCTGATACTCGAAACCAATAACTACTTTGCCTAGGGCAAAAATACAAATACGGTTGTAATCGGGCGAGTTTCTACTTTCAGATGCAACAGGAATTTCTCGAGTTCGTTAATCCGTTCGCGAGATATGGGAGTTTGAAGTTAAGGAATGGTTGCGAAACTATCAAAATTTAAGTAAGTCTGATACTCGAAACCAATAACTACTATTGCCTAGGGCAAAAATAAACATACCGTTGTAATCGGGCGAGCTTCTACGTGCAGATACAGCAGGAATTTCTCGAGTTCGTCAATCCGTTCGCGAGATTTGGGGGTTTGAAGTTAAGGAATGGTTGAGAAACTATCAAAATTTTCGCTGGTCTGATACTCGAAACCAATAACTACTATTGCCTAGGGCAAAAATACACATACCGTTGTAATCGATCGAACTTCTGCTTTAAGATGCAACAGGAATTTCTCGAGTTCGTCAATCCGTTCGCGAGATATGGGAGTTTGAAGTTAAGGAATGGTTGAGAAACTACCAAAATTTTCGCAAGTCTGATACTCGAAACCAATAACTACTTTTGCCTAGGACATGAGTACACATACCGTTGTAATCGGGCGAGCTTCTACTTTCAGATGCAGCAGGAATTTCTCGAGTTCGTCAATCCGTTCCCGAGATTTGGGGGTTCGAAGTTAAGGAATGGTTGAGAATCTACCAAAATTTTCGCCGGTCTGATACTCGAAACCAATAACTACTATTGCCTAGGGCAAAAATACACATACCGTTGTAGTCGATCGAACTTCTGCTTTAAGATGCAACTGGAATTTCTCGAGTTCGTCAATCCGTTCGCGAGATATGGGAGTTTGAAGCTAAGGAATGGTTGAGAAACCATCGAAATTTTCGCAAGTCTGATACTCGAAACCAATAACTGCTACGGCCTAGGGCAAAAATACAAATACCATTGTAATCGGGCGAGATTATGCTTTCAGATGCAACTGGAATTTCTCGAGTTGGTCATCCGTTCGCAAGATATGGGAGTTTGTAGTTAAGGAATGGTTGAGAAATCATCAAAATTTTCGCAAGTCTGATACTCGAAACCAATTACTACTATTGCCTAGGGCAAATATACACATACCGTTGTAATCGGGTGAGCTTCTACGTGCAGATACAGCAGGAATTTCTCGAGTTCGTCAATCCGTTCGCGAGATTTGGGGGTTTGAAGTTAAGGAATGGTTGAGAAACTATCAAAATTTTCGCTGGTCTGATACTCGAAACCAATAACTACTATTGCCTAGGGCAAAAATACACATACCGTTGTAGTCGATCGAACTTCTGCTTTAAGATGCAACAGGAATTTCTCGAGTTCGTCAATCCGTGCGCGAGATATGGGAGTTTGAAATTAAGGAATGGTTGAGAAGCCATCAAAATTTTCGCAAGTCTGATACTCGAAACCAATTACTACTATTGCCTAGGGCAAAGATTCACATACCGTTGTAGTCGGGCGAGCTTCTACTTTCAGATGCAGCAGGAATTTCTCGAGTTCGTCAATCCGTTTGCGAGATTTGGGGGTTTGAAGTTAAGGAATGGTTGAGAAACTTTCAAAATTTTCGCAAGTCTGATACTCGAAACCAATAACTGGAATGGCCTAGGGGAAAAGTACACATACCATTGTAATCGGACGAGTTTCAGCTTTCAGATGCAACAGGAATTTCTCGAGTTCGTCAATCTGTTCGCGAGATATGGGAGTTTGAAGTTAAGGAATGGTTGAGAAACCATGAAAATTTTCGCTGATCTGATATTCGAAACCAATAACTACTATTGCCTAGGGCAAAAATACACATACCGTTGTAATCGATCGAACTTCTGCTTTAAGATGCAACAGGAATTTCTCGAGTTCGTCAATCCGTGCGCGAGATATGGGAGTTTGAAGTTAAGGAATGGTTGAGAAGCCATCAAAATTTTCGCAAGTCTGATACTCGAAACCAATTACTACTATTGCCTAGGGCAAAGATTCACATACCGTTGTAGTCGGGCGAGCTTCTACTTTCAGATGCAGCAGGAATTTCTCGAGTTCGCCAATCCGTTTGCGAGATTTGGGGGTTTGAAGTTAAGGAATGGTTGAGAAACTTTCAAAATTTTCGCAAGTCTGATACTCGAAACCAATAACTGGAATGGCCTAGGGGAAAAGTACACATACCATTGTAATCGGACGAGTTTCTGCTTTCAGACGCAACAGGAATTTCTCGAGTTCGTCAATCCTTTCGCGAGATATGGGAGTTTGAAGTTAAGGAGTGGTTGAGAAACCATCAAAATTTTCGCAAGTCTGACACTCGAAACCAATAGCTGGAATGGCCTAGGGGAAAAGTACACGTACCACTGTAATCGGGCGAGTTTCTACTTTCAGATGCAAGAGGAATTTCTCGAGTTCGTCAATCCGTTCGCGAGATATGGGAGTTTGAAGTTAAGGAGTGGTTGAGAAACCATCAAAATTTTCGCAAGTCTGACACTCGAAACCAATAGCTGGAATGGCCTAGGGGAAAAGTACACATACCACTGTAATCGGGCGAGTTTCTACTTTCAGATGCAAGAGGAATTTCTCGAGTTCGTCAATCCGTTCGCGAGGTATGGGAGTTTCAAATTAAGGAATGGTTGAGAAACCATCAAAATTTTCGCTGGTCTGATACTCGAAACCAATAACTGGAATGGCCTAGTGGAAAAGTACACACCTCATTGTAAACGGGCGAGTTTCTACTTTCAGATGCAACAGGAATTTCTCGTGTTCGTCAATCCGATCGCGAAATATCGGTGTTTGGATTTAAGAGATGGTTGAGAAACCATCAAAATTTTCGCAAGTCTGATACTCGAAACCAATAACTACTATGGGCTAGGGCAAAAATACACATACCGTTGTAATCGGGCGAGTTTCTGCTTTCAGACGCAAGAGGGACTTCTCGAGTTCTGCAATCCATTCGCGAGATATGGGAGTTTGAAGTTAAGGAGTGGTTGAGAAACCATCAAAATTTTCGCAAGTCTGCTACTCGAAACCAATAGCTGGAATGGCCTAGGGGAAAAGTACACGTACCACTGTAATCGGGCGAGTTTCTACTTTCAGATGCAAGAGGAATTTCTCGAGTTCGTCAATCCGTTCGCGAGATATGGGAGTTTGAAGTTAAGGAGTGGTTGAGAAACCATCAAAATTTTCGCAAGTCTGACACTCGAAACCAATAGCTGGAATGGCCTAGGGGAAAAGTACACATACCACTGTAATCGGGCGAGTTTCTACTTTCAGATGCAAGAGGAATTTCTCGAGTTCGTCAATCCCGTTCGCGAGGTATGGGAGTTTCAAATTAAGGAATGGTTGAGAAACCATCAAAATTTTCGCTGGTCTGATAACTCGAAACCAATAACTGGAATGGCCCTAGTGGAAAAGTACACACCTCATTGTAATCGGGCGAGTTTCTACTTTCAGATGCAACAGGAATTTCTCGTGTTCGTCAATCCGTTCGCGAGATATTGGAGTTTGAAGTTAAGGAATGGTTGAGGAACCATCAAAATGTTCGCAAGTCTGATACTCGAAACCCAATAACGGCTATGGCCTAGGGCAACAATACATATACCATTGTAATCGGGCGAGATTATGCTTTCAGATGCAACTTGGAATTTCTCGAGTTGATAATCCGTTCGCGAGATATGGGGAGTTTGAAGTTAAGGAATGGTTGAGAAACCACCAAAATTGTTGCAAGTCTGATACTCGAAACCAATAACTACTATTGCCTAGGGCCAAAATACACATACCGTTGTAAATCGGGCGATCTTCTACCTCAGATGCAACAGGAATTTCTCGAGTTCGTCAATCCGTTCGCGAGATATGGGCGTTTGAAGTTAAGGAATGGCTGAGAAACCATCAAAATTTTCGCAAGTCTGATACTCGAAACCAATAACTACTATGGCCTAGGGCAAAAAATACACATACCCGTTGTAATCGGGCGAGTTTCTGCTTTCAGGACGCAAGAGGGACTTCTCGAGTTCTGCAATCAATTCGCGAGATATGGGAGTATGAAGTTAAGGAGTGGTTGAGAAACCATCAAAATTTTCGCATGTTGATACTCCAAACCAATAGCTGGAATGGCCTAGGGGAAAAGTACACATACCACTGTAATCGGGCGAGGTTTCTGCTTTCAGACGCAAGAGGGACTTCTCGAGTTCTGCAATCCATTCGCGAGATATGGGAGTTTGAAGTTAAGGAGTGGTTGAGAAACCATCGAAAATTTTCACAAGTCTGCTACTCGAAACCAATAGCTGGAATGGCCTAGGGGAAAAAGTACATGTACCACTGTAATCGGGGCGAGTTTCTACTTTCAGATGCAAGAGGAAATTTCTCGAGTTCGTCAATCCGTTCGCGAGATATGGGAGTTTGAAATTAAGGAATGGTTGAGAAACCATCCAAATTTTCGCAAGTCTGATACTCGAACCAATAACTACTATGGCCTAGGGCAAAAATACACATACCGTTGTAATCGGGGCGAGTTTCTGCTTTCAGACGCAAGAGGGACTTCTCGAGTTCTGCAATCAATTCGCGAGATATGGGAGTATGAAGTTAAGGAGTGGTTGAGAAACCATCAAAATTTTCGCATGTTGATACTCCAAACCAATAGCTGAATGGCCTAGGGGAAAAGTACACATACCACTGTAATCGGCGAGTTTCTGCTTTCAGACGCAAGAGGGACTTCTCGAGTTCTGCAATCCATTCGCGAGATATGGGAGTTTGAAGTTAAGGAGTGGTTGAGAAACCATCAAAATTTTCGCAAGTCTGCTACTCGAAACCAATAGCTGGGAATGGCCCTAGGGAAAAGTTACACGTACCACTGTAATCGGGCGAGTTTTCTACTTTCAGATGCAAGAGGAATTTCTCGAGTTCGTCAATCCGTTCGCGAGATATGGGAGTTTGAAATTAAGGAATGGATGAGAAACCATCAAAATTTTCGCTGGTCTGATACTCGAAACCAATAACTGGAATGGCCTTGGGGAAAAGTACACACCCGATTGTAATCGGGCGAGTTTCTTCTTTCAGATGCAACAGGAATTTCTCGAGTTCGTCAATCCGTTTCGCGAGATATGGGAGTTTGAAGTTAAGGAATGGTTGCGGAACCATCAAAATTTTCTCAAGTCTGATACTCGAAACCAATAACGCTATGGCCCTAGGGCAAAAATACACATACCGTTGTAATCGGGCGAGTTTATACTTTCAGAGGCAACAGGAATTTCTCGAGTTCGTCCGATCCGTTCGCGAGTAATGGGAGTTTGAGGTTAAGGAATGGTGAGAAACCATCCAAAATTTTCGCAAGTCTGATACTCGAAACCAATAACTACTATGGCCTAGGGCAAAAATACACGTACCGTTGTAATCGGGCGAGTTTCTGCTTTCAGACGCAACAGGGACTTCCTCGAGTTTCTGCAATCAATTCGCGAGATATGGGAGTATGAAGTTAAGGAGTGGTTGAGAAACCATCAAAATTTTCGCATGTCTGATACTCGAAACCAATAGCTGGAATGGCCTAGGGGAAAAGTACACATACCACTGTAATCGGGCGAGTTTCTACTTTCAGATGCAAGAGGAATTTCACGAGTTCGTCAATCCGTTCGCGATATATGGGAGTTTGAAATTAAGGAATGGTTGAGAAACCATCAAAATTTTTCGCAAGTCTGATACTCGAAACCAATAACTACTATGGCCTAGGGCAAAAATACACAAACCGGTTGTAATCGGGCAAGTTTCTGCTTTCAGACGCAAGAGGGGACTTCTCGAGTTCTGCAATCCATTCTCGAGATATGGGAGTTTGAAATTACAGAATGGTTGAGAAAACCATCAAAACTTTAGTAAGTCTGATACTCGAAACCAATAACTACAAATGCCTAGGGCAAAAATACACATACCGTTGTAGTCGGGCGAGCTTCTACTTTCAGATGCAGCAGGAATTTCTCGAGTTCGTCAATCCGTTTGCGAGATTTGGTGGGTTTGAAGTTAAGGAATGGTTGAGAAACTTTCAAAATTTTCGCAAGTCCTGATACTCGAAACCAATAACTGGAATGGCCTAGGGGGAAAAGTACACATACCCATTGTAATCGGACGAGTTTCAGCTTTCAGATGCAACAGGAATTTCTCGAGTTCGTCAATCTGTTCGCGAGATATGGGAGTTTGAAGTTAAGGAATGGTTGAGAAACCATGAAAATTTTCGCTGATCTGATATTCGAAACCAATAACTACTATTGCCTAGGGCAAAAATACACATACCGTTGTTATCGATCGAACTTCTGCTTTAAGATGCAACAGGAATTTCTCGAGTTCGTCAATCCGTGCGCGAGATATGGGAGTTTGAAGTTAAGGAATGGTTGAGAAGCCATCAAAATTTTCGCAAGTCTGATACTCGAAACCAATTACTACTATTGCCTAGGGCAAAGATTCACATACCGTTGTAGTCGGGCGAGCTTCTACTTTCAGATGCAGCAGGAATTTCTCGAGTTCGCCAATCCGTTTGCGAGTTTTGGGGGTTTGAAGTTAAGGAATGGTTGAGAAACTTTCAAAATTTTCGCAAGTCTGATACTCGAAACCAATAACTGGAATGGCCTAGGGGAAAAGTACACATACCATTGTAATCGGACGAGTTTCTGCTTTCAGACGCAACAGGAATTTCTCGAGTTCGTCAATCCTTTCGCGAGATATGGGAGTTTGAAGTTAAGGAGTGGTTGAAGAAAACCATCAAAATTTTCGCAAGTCTGACACTCGAAACCAATAGCTGAATGGCCTAGGGAAAAGCACACGTACCACTGTAATCGGGCGAGTTTCTACTTTCAGATGCAAGAGGAATTTCTCGAGTTCGTCAATCCGTTCGCGAGATATGGGAGTTTGAAGTTAAGGAGTGGTTGAGAAACCATCAAAATTTTCGCAAGTCTGACACTCGAAACCAATAGCTGGAATGGCCTAGGGAAAAGTACACATACCACTGTAATCGGGCGAGTTAGATGCAAGAGGAATTTCTCGAGTTCGTCAATCCGTTCGCGAGGTATGGGAGTTTCAAATTAAGGAATGGTTGAGAAACCATCAAAATTTTCGCTGGTCTGATACTCGAAACCAATAACTGGAATGGCCTAGTGGAAAAGTACACACCTCATTGTAAACGGGCGAGTTTCTACTTTCAGATGCAACAGGAATTTCTCGTGTTCGTCAATCCGATCGCGAAATATCGGTGTTTGGATTTAAGAGATGGTTGAGAAACCATCAAAATTTTCGCAAGTCTGATACTCGAAACCAATAACTACTATGGGCTAGGGCAAAAATACACATACCGTTGTAATCGGGCGAGTTTCTGCTTTCAGACGCAAGAGGGACTTCTCGAGTTCTGCAATCCATTCGCGAGATATGGGAGTTTGAAGTTAAGGAGTGGTTGAGAAACCATCAAAATTTTCGCAAGTCTGCTACTCGAAACCAATAGCTGGAATGGCCTAGGGGAAAAGTACACGTACCACTGTAATCGGGCGAGTTTCTACTTTCAGATGCAAGAGGAATTTCTCGAGTTCGTCAATCCGTTCGCGAGATATGGGAGGTTGAAGTTAAGGAGTGGTTGAGAAACCATCAAAATTTTCGCAAGTCTGACACTCGAAACCAATAGCTGGAATGGCCTAGGGGAAAAGTACACATACCACTGTAATCGGGCGAGTTTCTACTTTCAGATGCAAGAGGAATTTCTCGAGTTCGTCAATCCGTTCGCGAGGTATGGGAGTTTCAAATTAAGGAATGGTTGAGAAACCATCAAAATTTTCGCTGGTCTGATACTCGAAACCAATTACTGGAATGGCCTAGTGGAAAAGTACACACCTCATTGTAATCGGGCGAGTTTCTACTTTCAGATGCAACAGGAATTTCTCGTGTTCGTCAATCCGTTCGCGAGATATTGGAGTTTGAAGTTAAGGAATGGTTGAGGAACCATCAAAATGTTCGCAAGTCTGATACTCGAAACCAATAACGGCTATGGCCTAGGGCAACAATACATATACCATTGTAATCGGGCGAGATTATGCTTTCAGATGCAACTGGAATTTCTCGAGTTGATAATCCGTTCGCGAGATATGGGAGTTTGAAGTTAAGGAATGGTTGAGAAACCACCAAAATTGTTGCAAGTCTGATACTCGAAACCAATAACTACTATTGCCTAGGGCCAAAATACACATACCGTTGTAATCGGGCGATCTTCTACCTTCAGATGCAACAGGAATTTCTCGAGTTCGTCAATCCGTTCGCGAGATATGGGCGTTTGAAGTTAAGGAATGGCTGAGAAACCATCAAAATTTTCGCAAGTCTGATACTCGAAACCAATAACTACTATGGCCTAGGGCAAAAATACACATACCGTTGTAATTGGGCGAGTTTCTGCTTTCAGACGCAAGAGGGACTTCTCGAGTTCTGCAATCAATTCGCGAGATATGGGAGTATGAAGTTAAGGAGTGGTTGAGAAACCATCAAAATTTTCGCATGTTGATACTCCAAACCAATAGCTGGAATGGCCTAGGGGAAAAGTACACATACCACTGTAATCGGGCGAGTTTCTGCTTTCAGACGCAAGAGGGACTTCTCGAGTTCTGCAATCCATTCGCGAGATATGGGAGTTTGAAGTTAAGGAGTGGTTGAGAAACCATCGAAAATTTTCACAAGTCTGCTACTCGAAACCAATAGCTGGAATGGCCTAGGGGAAAAGTACATGTACCACTGTAATCGGGCGAGTTTCTACTTTCAGATGCAAGAGGAATTTCTCGAGTTCGTCAATCCGTTCGCGAGATATGGGAGTTTGAAATTAAGGAATGGTTGAGAAACCATCCAAATTTTCGCAAGTCTGATACTCGAAACCAATAACTACTATGGCCTAGGGCAAAAATACACATACCGTTGTAATCGGGCGAGTTTCTGCTTTCAGACGCAAGAGGGACTTCTCGAGTTCTGCAATCAATTCGCGAGATATGGGAGTATGAAGTTAAGGAGTGGTTGAGAAACCATCAAAATTTTCGCATGTTGATACTCCAAACCAATAGCTGGAATGGCCTAGGGGAAAAGTACACATACCACTGTAATCGGGCGAGTTTCTGCTTTCAGACGCAAGAGGGACTTCTCGAGTTCTGCAATCCATTCGCGAGATATGGGAGTTTGAAGTTAAGGAGTGGTTGAGAAACCATCAAAATTTTCGCAAGTCTGCTACTCGAAACCAATAGCTGGAATGGCCTAGGGGAAAAGTACACGTACCACTGTAATCGGGCGAGTTTCTACTTTCAGATGCAAGAGGAATTTCTCGAGTTCGTCAATCCGTTCGCGAGATATGGGAGTTTGAAATTAAGGAATGGATGAGAAACCATCAAAATTTTCGCTGGTCTGATACTCGAAACCAATAACTGGAATGGCCTAGGGGAAAAGTACACACCCGATTGTAATCGGGCGAGTTTCTTCTTTCAGATGCAACAGGAATTTCTCGAGTTCGTCAATCCGTTCGCGAGATATGGGAGTTTGAAGTTAAGGAATGGTTGCGGAACCATCAAAATTTTCTCAAGTCTGATACTCGAAACCAATAACGGCTATGCCCTAGGGCAAAAATACACATACCGTTGTAATCGGGCGAGTTTATACTTTCAGAGGCAACAGGAATTTCTCGAGTTCGTCGATCCGTTCGCGAGTAATGGGAGTTTGAGGTTAAGGAATGGTTGAGAAACCATCAAAATTTTCGCAAGTCTGATACTCGAAACCAATAACTACTATGGCCTAGGGCAAAAATACACGTACCGTTGTAATCGGGCGAGTTTCTGCTTTCAGACGCAACAGGGACTTCTCGAGTTCTGCAATCAATTCGCGAGATATGGGAGTATGAAGTTAAGGAGTGGTTGAGAAACCATCAAAATTTTCGCATGTCTGATACTCGAAACCAATAGCTGGAATGGCCTAGGGGAAAAGTACACATACCACTGTAATCGGGCGAGTTTCTACTTTCAGATGCAAGAGGAATTTCACGAGTTCGTCAATCCGTTCGCGATATATGGGAGTTTGAAATTAAGGAATGGTTGAGAAACCATCAAAATTTTCGCAAGTCTGATACTCGAAACCAATAACTACTATGGCCTAGGGCAAAAATACACAAACCGTTGTAATCGGGCAAGTTTCTGCTTTCAGACGCAAGAGGGACTTCTCGAGTTCTGCAATCCATTCTCGAGATATGGGAGTTTGAAATTACAGAATGGTTGAGAAACCATCAAAACTTTAGTAAGTCTGATACTCGAAACCAATAACTACAAATGCCTAGGGCAAAAATACACATACCGTTGTAATCGGGCGATCTTCTACCTTCAGATGCAACAGGAATTTCTCGAATTCGTCAATCCGTTCGCGAGATATGGGAGTTTGAAATTAAGGAATGGTTGAGAAACCATCAAAATTTTCGCTGGTCTGATACTCGTAACCAATAACTGGAATGGCCTAGGGGAAAAGTACACACCCCATTGTAATCGGGCGAGTTTCTACTTTCAGATGCAACAGGAATTTCTCGAGTTCGTCAATCCGTTCGTGAGATATGGGGGTTTGAAGTTAAGGAATGGTTGAGAAACTATCAAAACTTTAGTAAGTCTGATACTCGAAACCAATAACTACAAATGCCTAGGGCAAAAATACACATACCGTTGTAATCGGGCGAATTTCTACTTTCAGATGCAACAGGAATTTCTCGAGTTCGTCGATCCGTTCGCTAGTAATGGGAGTTTGAAGTTAAGGAATGTTTGAGAAACCATCACAATTTTCGCAAGTCTGATATTCGAAACCAATAACTACTATGGCCTAGGGCAAAAATACACATACCGTTGAAATCGGGCGAGTTTCTGCTTTCAGATGCAACAGGAATTTCTCGAGTTCGTCAATCCGTTCGCGAAATATCGGTGTTTGGATTTAAGAGATGGTTGAGAAACCATCAAAATTTTCGCAAGTCTGATACTCGAAACCAATAACTACTATGGCCTAGGGCAAAAATACACATACCCTTGTAATCGGGCGAGTTTCTGCTTTCAGACGCAAGAGGGACTTCTCGAGTTCTGCAACCCATTCGCGAGATATGGGAGTTTGAAGTTAAGGAGTGGTTGAGAAACCATCAAAATTTTCGCAAGTCTGATACTCGAAACCAATAGCTGGAATGGCCTAGGGGAAAAGTACACCTACCACTGTAATCGGGCGAGTTTCTACTTTCAGATGCAAGAGGAATTTCTCGAGTTCGTCAATCCGTTCGCGAGATATGGGAGTTTGAAGTTGAGGAATGGATGAGAAACCATCAAAATTTTCGCTGGTCTGATACTCGAAACCAATAACTGGAATGGCCTAGGGGAAAAGTACACACCCCATTGTAATCGGGCGAGTTTATGCTTTCAGATGCAACAGGAATTTCTCGAGTTCGTCAATCCGTTCGCGAGATATGGGAGTTTGAAGTTAAGGAATGGTTGAGAAACCATCAAAATTTTCGCAAGTCTGACACTCGAAACCAATAACTACTATGGCCTAGGGCAAAAATACACAAACCGTTGTAATCGGGCGAATTTCTACTTTCAGATGCAACAGGAATTTCTCGAGTTCGTCAATCGGTTCGCGAGATATGGGAGTTTGAAATTAAGGAATGGATGA
The DNA here is from genome assembly GCF_051014685.1 of Ptiloglossa arizonensis. Classification (NCBI taxonomy): domain Eukaryota; kingdom Metazoa; phylum Arthropoda; class Insecta; order Hymenoptera; family Colletidae; genus Ptiloglossa; species Ptiloglossa arizonensis. Next base: position 680,522 of record NW_027478458.1, on the reverse strand, counting down.
GAAACCATCAAAATTTTCGCTGGTCTGATACTCGAAACCAACAACTGGAATGACCTAGGGGAAAAGTACACACCCCATTGTAATCGGGCGAGTTTCTACTTTCAGATGCAACAGGAATTTCTCGAGTTCGTCAATCCGTTCGCGAGATATGGGAGTTTGAAGTTAAGGAATGGTTGAGAAACCATCCAAATTTTCGCAAGTCTGATACTCGAAACCAATAACTACTATGGCCTAGGGCAAAAATACAGATACCGTTGAAATCGGGCGAGTTTCTGCTTTCAGATGCAACAGGAATTTCTCGAGTTCGTCAATCCGTTCGCGAAATATCGGTGTTTGGATTTAAGAGATAGTTGAGAAACCATCAAAATTTTCGCAAGTCTGATACTCGAAACCAGTAACTACTATGGCCTAGGGCAAAAATACACATACCGTTGTAATCGGGCGAGTTTCTGCTTTCAGACGCAAGAGGGACTTCTCGAGTTCTGCAATCCATTCGCGAGATATGGGAGTTTGAAGTTAAGGAGTGGTTGAGAAACCATCAAAATTTTCGCAAGTCTGCTACTCGAAACCAATAGCTGGAATGGCCTAGGGGAAAAGTACACGTACCACTGTAATCGGGCGAGTTTCTACTTTCAGATGCAAGAGTAATTTCTCGAGTTCGTCAATCCGTTCGCGAGATATGGGAGTTTGAAGTTAAGGAATGGTTGAGGAACCATCAATATTTTCGCAAGTCTGATACTCGAAACCAATAATGACTATGGCCTAGGGCAAAAATACACATACCGTTGTAATCGGGCGACCTTCTACCTTCAGATGCAACAGGAATTTCTCGAGTTCGTCAATCCGTTCGCGAAATATCGGTGTTTGGATTTAAGAGATGGTTGAGAAACCATCAAAATTTTCGCAAGTCTGATACTCGAAACCAATAACTACTATGGCCTAGGGCAAAAATACACATACCGTTGAAATCGGGCGAGTTTCTGCTTTCAGATGCAACAGGAATTTCTCGAGTTCGTCAATCCGTTCGCGAAATATCGGTGTTTGGATTTAAGAGATGGTTGAGAAACCATCAAAATTTTCGCAAGTCTGATACTCGAAACCAATAACTACTATGGCCTAGGGCAAAAATACACATACCGTTGAAATCGGGCGAGTTTCTGCTTTCAGATGCAACAGGAATTTCTCGAGTTCGTCAATCCGTTCGCGAAATATCGGAGTTTGGATTTAAGAGATGGTTGAGAAACCATCAAAATTTTCGCAACTCTGATACTAGAAACCAATAATTACTATGGCCTAGGGCAAAAAATACACATACCGTTGTAATCGGGCGCGTTTATGCTTTCAGATGCAACAGGAATTTCTCGAGTTCGTCAATCCGTTCGCGAGATATGGGAGTTTGAAATTACAGAATGGTTGAGAAACCATCAAAATTTTCGCTGGTCTGATACTCGAAACCAATAACTGGAATGGCCTAGGGGATAAGTACACACCCCATTGTAATCGGGCGAGCTTCTACATTCAGATGCAACAGGAATTTCTCGAGTTCGTCATCCGTTCGCGAGATATGGGAGTTTGAGGTTAAGGAATGGTTGAGAAACCATCAAAATTTTCGCTGGTCTGATACTCGAAACCAATAACAGCTATGGTTTAGGGCAAAAATACAAATACCATTGTAATCGGGCGAGATTATGCTTTTAGATGCAACTGGAATTTCTCGAGTTGGTAATCCGTTCGCGAGATATGGGAGTTTGAAGTTAAGGAGTGGTTGAGAAACCATCAAAATTTTCGCAAGTCTGGTACTCGAAACCAATAACTACTATTGCATAGGGCAAAAATACACATACCGTTGTAATCGGGCGATCTAACTACCTTCAGATGCGACAGGAATTTCTCTAGTTCGTCAATCCGTTCGCGAGATATGGCAGTTTGAAGTTAAGGAATGGTTGAGGAACCATCAAAATTTTCGCAAGTCTGATACTCGAAACCAATAACTGGAATGGCCTAGGGGATAAGTACACACCCCATTGTAATCGGGCGAGTTTCTACTTTCAGATGCAACAGAAATTTCTCGAGTTCGTCAATCCGTTCGCGAGATATGGGAGTTTGAAGTTAAGGAATGGTTGAGAAACTAACAAAACTTTAGTGAGTCTGATACTCGAAACCAATAACTACTAATGCCTAGGGCAAAAATACACATACCGTTGTAATCGGGCGAGTTTCTACTTTCAGATGCAACAGGAATTTGTCGAGTTCGTCAATCCGTTCGCCAGATATGGGAGTTTGAAGTTAACGAATGGTTGAGATACCATCAAAATTTTCGCAAGTCTGATACACGAAAGCAATAACTGCTATGGCCTAGGGCAAAAATACACATACCATTGTAATCTGGCGAGATTATGCTTTTAGATGCAACTGGAATTTCTCGAGTTGGTAATCCGTTCGCGAGATATGGGGGTTTGAAGTTAAGGAATGGTTGACAAGCCATCAAAATGTTCGCAAGTCTGATACTCGAAACCAATAACTACTACTGCCTAGGGCAAAAATACACATACCGTGGTAATCGGGCGCGTTTCTACTTTCAGATGCAACAGGAATTTCTCGAGTTCGTCAATCGGTTCGCGAGATATGGGAGTTTGAGGTTAAGGAATGGTTGAGGAACCATCAAAATTTTCGCAAGTCTGATACTCGAAACCAATAACTGGAACGGCCTAGGGGAAAAGTACACATACCACTGTAATCGGTCGAGTTTCTGCTTTCCGATGCAACTGGAATTTCTCTGGTTCGTCAATCCGTTCGCGAGATATGGGAGTTTGAAGTTAAGGAATGGTTGAGAAACCATCAAAATTTTCGCAAGTCTGGTACTCGAAACCAATAACTACTATTGCATAGGGCAAAAATACACATACCGTTGTAATCGGGCGATCTAACTACCTTCAGATGCGACAGGAATTTCTCTAGTTCGTCAATCCGTTCGCGAGATATGGCAGTTTGAAGTTAAGGAATGGTTGAGGAACCATCAAAATTTTCGCAAGTCTGATACTCGAAACCAATAACTGGAATGGCCTAAGGGAAAAGTACACATACCACTGTAATCGGTCGAGTTTCTGCTTTCAGATGCAACTGGAATTTCTCTAGTTCGTCAATCCGTTCGCGAGATATGGGGGTTTGAAGTTAAGGAATGGTTGAGAAACTATCAAAATTTTCGCAAGTCTGATACTCGAAACCAATGACTACTATTGCCTGGGGCAAAAATACACATACCGTTGTAATCGGGCGATCTTCTACATTCAGATGCAACAGGAATTTCTCGAGTTCGTCAATCCGTTCGCGAGATATGGGAGTTTGAAGTTAAGGAATGGTTGAGAAACCATCAAAATTTTCGCAAGTCTGATACTTGAAACCAATAACTGCTATGGCCTAGGGCAAAAGTACACATACCATTCTAATCGGGCGAGATTATGCTTTTAGATGCAACTGGAATTTCTCGAGTTGGTAATCCGTTCGCGAGATATGGGAGTTTGAAGTTAAGGAATGGTTGAGAAGCCATCAAAATGTTCGCAAGTCTGATACTCGAAACCAATAAGTGCTATGGCCTAGGGCAAAAATACACATACCATTGTAATTGGGCAAGATTATGCTTTAAGATGCAACTGGAATTTCTCGAGTTGGTAATCCGTCCGCGAGATATGGGAGTTTGATGTTAAGGAATGGTTGAGAAGCCATCAAAATTTTCGCAAGTCTGATACTCGAAACCAAGAACTACTCTTGCCTAGGGCAAAAATACACATACCGTTGTAATCGGGCGAGTTTCTGCTTTCAGATGCAGCAGCAATTTCTCGAGTTCGTCAATTGGTTCGCGAGATATGGGAGTTTGAGGTTAAGGAATGGTTGAGAAACCATCAAAACTTTCGCAAGTCTGATGCTCGAAACCAATAACTGCTATGGCCTAGGGCAAAAATACACATACCATTGTAATCGGGCGAGATTATGCATTTAGATGCAACTGGAATTTCTCGAGTTGGTTATCCGTTCGCGAGATATGGGAGTTTGAAGTTAAGGAATGGTTGAGAAATCATAAAAATTTTCGCAAGTCTGATACTCGAAACCAATAACTGCTATGGCCTAGGGCAAAAATCCACATACCATTGTAATCGGACGAGATTATGCTTTCAGATGCAACTGGAGTGTCTCGAGTTGGTAATCCGTTCGCGAGATATGGGTGTTTGAAGTTAAGGAATGGTTGAGAAATCATCAAAATTTTCGCAAGTCTGATACTCGAAACCAATAACTACTATTGCCTAGGGCAAAAATACACACACCGTGGTAATCGGGCGCGTTTCTGCTTTCAGATGCAGCAGCAATTTCTCGAGTTCGTCAATCGGTTCGCGAGATATGGGAGTTTGAGGTTAAGGAATGGTCGAGAAACCATCAAAATTTTCGCAAGTCTGATACTCGAAACCAATAACTACTATTGCCTAGGGCAAAAATACACATACCGTGGTAATCGGGCCCGTTTCTGCTTTCAGATGCAGCAGCAATTTCTCGAGTTCGTCAATCCGTTCGCGAGATATGGGAGTTTGAAATTAAGGAATGGTTGAGAAATCATCAAAATTTTCGCAAGTCTGGTACTCGAAACCAATAACTACTATTGCCTAGGGCAAAAATACACATACCGTTGTAATCGGGCGATCTTCTACCTTCAGATGCGACGGGAATTTCTCGAGTTCGTCAATCCGTTCGCGAGATATGGGAGTTTGAAGTTAAGGAATGGTTGAGAAACCATCAAAATTTTCGCAAGTCTAATGCTCGAAACCAATAACTGCTATGGCCTAGGGCAAAAATACACATACCATTGTAATTGGGCGAGATTATGCTTTAAGATGCAACTGGAATTTCTCGAGTTGGTAATCCGTTCGCGAGATATGGGCGTTTGAAGTTAAGGAATGGTTGAGAAGCCATCAAAATGTTCACAAGTCTGATACTCGAAACAAATAACTACTATTGCCTAGGGCAAATATACCTATACCGTGGTAATCGGGCGCGTTTCTGCTTTCAGATGCAGCAGAAATTTCTCGAGTTCGTCAATCGGTTCGCGAGATATGGGAGTTTGAGGTTAAGGAATGGTCGAGAAACCATCAAAATTTTCGCAAGTCTGATGCTCGAAACAAATAACTGCTATGGCCTAGGGCAAAAATACACATACCATTGTAATCGGTCGAGTTTCTGCTTTCAGATGCAACAGGAGTTTCTCGAGTTCGTCAACCCGTTCGCGAGATATGGTAGTTTGATGTTAAGGAATGGTTGAGAAATCATCAAAATTTTCGCAAGCCTGATACTCGAAACCAATAACTACTATTGCCTAGGGCAAAAATACACATACCGTTGTAATCGGGCGATCTGCTACCTTCAGATGCGACAGGAATTTCTCGAGTTCGTCAATCCGTTCGCGAGATATGGGAGTTTGAAGTTAAGGAATGGTTGAGAAACCATCAAAATTTTCGCAAGTCTAATGCTCGAAACCAATAACTGCGATGGCCTAGGGCAAAAATACACATACCATTGTAATTGGGCGAGATTATGCTTTAAGATGCAACTGGAATTTCTCGAGTTGGTAATCCGTTCGCGAGATATGGGAGTTTGAAGTTAAGGAATGGTTGAGAGATCATTAAAATTTTCGCAAGTCTGATACTCGAAACCAATAACTGGAATGGCCTAGGGGAAAAGTACACATACCACTGTAATCGGGCGAGTTTCTACTTTCAGATGCAACAGGAGTTTCTCGAGTTCGTCAATCCGTTCGCGAGATATGGTAGTTTGATGTTAAGGAATGGTTGAGAAACCATCAAAATTTTCGCAAGCCTGATACTCGAAACCAATAACTGGAATGGCCTAGGGGAAAAGTACACACCCGATTGTAATCGGGCGAGTTTCTACTTTCAGATGCAACAGGAATTTCTCGAGTTCGTCAATCCGTTCGCGAGATATGGGAGTTTGAAGTTAAGGAATGGTTGAGGAACCATCAAAATTTTCGCAAGTCTGATACTCGAAACCAATAACTGGAATGGCCTAAGGGAAAAGTACACATACCACTGTAATCGGTCGAGTTTCTGCTTTCAGATGCAACTGGAATTTCTCTGGTTCGTCAATCCGTTCGCGAGATATGGGAGTTTGAAGTTAAGGAATGGTTGAGAAACTATCAAAATTTTCGCAAGTCTGACACTCGAAACCAATAACTACTAATGCCAAGGGCAAAAATACACATACCGTTGTAATCGGGCGAGCTTCTACTTTCAGACGCAACAGGAATTTCTCGAGTTCGTCAATCCGTTCGATAGATATGGGAGTTTGAAGTTAAGGAATGGTTGAGAAACCATCAAAATTTTCGCAAGTCTGACAGTTGAAACCAATAACTGCTATGGCCTAGGGCACAAATACACATACCATTCTAATCGGGCGAGATTATGCTTTCAGATGCAACTGGAATTTCTCGAGTTGGTAATCCGTTCGCGAGATATGGGAGTTTGAAGTTAAGGAATGGTTGAGAAACCATCAAAATTTTCGCTGGTCCGATACTCGAAACCAATAACTGGAATGGCCTAGGGGAAAAGTACACACACCATTGTAATCGGGCGAGATTATGCTTTAAGATGCAACTGGAATTTCTCGAGTTGGTAATCCGTTCGCGAGATATGGGGGTTTGAAGTTAAGGAATGGTTGAGAAGCCATCAAAATGTTCGCAAGTCTGATACTCGAAACCAATAACTACTACTGCCTAGGGCAAAAATACACATACCGTGGTAATCGGGCGCGTTTCTACTTTCAGATGCAGCAGCAATTTCTCGAGTTCGTCAATCGGTTCGCGAGATATGGGAGTTTGAGGTTAAGGAATGGTCGGGGAACCATCAAAATTTTCGCAAGTCTGATGCTCGAAACCAATAACTGCTATGGCCTAGGGCAAAAATACACATACTTATTGTAAGCGGGCGAGATTATGCTTTTAGATGCAAGTGGAATTTCTCGAGTTGGTTATCCGTTCGCGAGATATGGGAGTTTGAAGTTAAGGAATGGTTGAGAAATCATCAAAATTTTTGCATGTCTGATACTCGAAACCAATAACTACTATTGCCTAGGGCAAAAATACACATACCGTTGTAATCGGGCGATCTTCTACCTTCAGATGCCATAGGAATTTCTCGAGTTCGTCAATCCGTTGGCGAGATATGGGAGTTTGAAGTTAAGGAATGGTTGAGAAACCATCAAAATTTTCGCTGGTCTGATACTCGAAACCAATAACTGGAATGGCCTAGGGGAAAAGTAAACACCCCATTGTAATCGGGCGAGTTTCTACTTTCAGATGCAACAGGAATTTCTCGAGTTCGTCAATCCGTTCGCGAGATATGGGAGTTTGAAGTTAAGGAATGGTTGAGGAACCATCAAAATTTTCGCAAGTCTGATACTCGAAACCAATAACTGGAATGGCCTAGGGGAAAAGTACACATACCACTGTAATCGGTCGAGTTTCTGCTTTCCGATGCAACTGGAATTTCTCTGGTTCGTCAATCCGTTCGCGAGATATGGGAGTTTGAAGTTAAGGAATGGTTGAGAAACCATCAAAATTTTCGCAAGTCTGGTACTCGAAACCAATAACTACTATTGCATAGGGCAAAAATACACATACCGTTGTAATCGGGCGATCTTCTACCTTCAGATGCGACAGGAATTTCTCTAGTTCGTCAATCCGTTCGCGAGATATGGCAGTTTGAAGTTAAGGAATGGTTGAGGAACCATCAAAATTTTCGCAAGTCTGATACTCGAAACCAATAACTGGAATGGCCTAGGGGAAAAGTACACATACCACTGTAATCGGTCGAGTTTCTGCTTTCCGATGCAACTGGAATTTCTCTGGTTCGCCAATCCGTTCGCGAGATATGGGAGTTTGAAGTTAAGGAATGGTTGAGAAACCATCAAAATTTTCGCAAGTCTGGTACTCGAAACCAATAACTACTATTGCATAGGGCAAAAATACACATACCGTTGTAATCGGGCGATCTTCTACCTTCAGATGCGACAGGAATTTCTCTATTTCGTCAATCCGTTCGCGAGATATGGCAGTTTGAAGTTAAGGAATGGTTGAGGAACCATCAAAATTTTCGCAAGTCTGATACTCGAAACCAATAACTGGAATGGCCTAAGGGAAAAGTACACATACCACTGTAATCGGTCGAGTTTCTGCTTTCAGATGCAACTGGAATTTCTCTAGTTCGTCAATCCGTTCGCGAGATATGGGGGTTTGAAGTTAAGGAATGGTTGAGAAACTATCAAAATTTTCGCAAGTCTGATACTCGAAACCAATAACTGCTATGGCCTAGGGCAAAAATCCACATACCATTGTAATCGGACGAGATTATGCTTTCAGATGCAACTGGAGTTTCTCGAGTTGGTAATCCGTTCGCGAGATATGGGTGTTTGAAGTTAAGGAATGGTTGAGAAATCATCAAAATTTTCGCAAGTCTGATACTCGAAACCAATAACTACTATTGCCTAGGGCAAAAATACACATACCGTTGTAATCGGGCGATCTTCTACCTTCAGATGCCATAGGAATTTCTCGAGTTCGTCAATCCGTTGGCGAGATATGGGAGTTTGAAGTTAAGGAATGGTTGAGGAACCATCAAAATTTTCGCAAGTCTGATACTCGAAACCAATAACTGGAATGGCCTAAGGGAAAAGTACACATACCACTGTAATCGGTCGAGTTTCTGCTTTCAGATGCAACTGGAATTTCTCTGGTTCGTCAATCCGTTCGCGAGATATGGGAGTTTGAAGTTAAGGAATGGTTGAGAAACTATCAAAATTTTCGCAAGTCTGACACTCGAAACCAATAACTACTAATGCCAAGGGCAAAAATACACATACCGTTGTAATCGGGCGAGCTTCTACTTTCAGACGCAACAGGAATTTCTCGAGTTCGTCAATCCGTTCGATAGATATGGGAGTTTGAAGTTAAGGAATGGTTGAGAAACCATCAAAATTTTCGCAAGTCTGACAGTTGAAACCAATAACTGCTATGGCCTAGGGCACAAATACACATACCATTCTAATCGGGCGAGATTATGCTTTCAGATGCAACTGGAATTTCTCGAGTTGGTAATCCGTTCGCGAGATATGGGAGTTTGAAGTTAAGGAATGGTTGAGAAACCATCAAAATTTTCGCTGGTCCGATACTCGAAACCAATAACTGGAATGGCCTAGGGGAAAAGTACACACACCATTGTAATCGGGCGAGATTATGCTTTAAGATGCAACTGGAATTTCTCGAGTTGGTAATCCGTTCGCGAGATATGGGGGTTTGAAGTTAAGGAATGGTTGAGAAGCCATCAAAATGTTCGCAAGTCTGATACTCGAAACCAATAACTACTACTGCCTAGGGCAAAAATACACATACCGTGGTAATCGGGCGCGTTTCTACTTTCAGATGCAGCAGCAATTTCTCGAGTTCGTCAATCGGTTCGCGAGATATGGGAGTTTGAGGTTAAGGAATGGTCGGGGAACCATCAAAATTTTCGCAAGTCTGATGCTCGAAACCAATAACTGCTATGGCCTAGGGCAAAAATACACATACTTATTGTAAGCGGGCGAGATTATGCTTTTAGATGCAAGTGGAATTTCTCGAGTTGGTTATCCGTTCGCGAGATATGGGAGTTTGAAGTTAAGGAATGGTTGAGAAATCATCAAAATTTTTGCATGTCTGATACTCGAAACCAATAACTACTATTGCCTAGGGCAAAAATACACATACCGTTGTAATCGGGCGATCTTCTACCTTCAGATGCCATAGGAATTTCTCGAGTTCGTCAATCCGTTGGCGAGATATGGGAGTTTGAAGTTAAGGAATGGTTGAGAAACCATCAAAATTTTCGCTGGTCAGATACTCGAAACCAATAACTGGAATGGCCTAGGGGAAAAGTAAACACCCCATTGTAATCGGGCGAGTTTCTACTTTCAGATGCAACAGGAATTTCTCGAGTTCGTCAATCCGTTCGCGAGATATGGGAGTTTGAAGTTAAGGAATGGTTGAGGAACCATCAAAATTTTCGCAAGTCTGATACTCGAAACCAATAACTGGAATGGCCTAGGGGAAAAGTACACATACCACTGTAATCGGTCGAGTTTCTGCTTTCCGATGCAACTGGAATTTCTCTGGTTCGTCAATCCGTTCGCGAGATATGGGAGTTTGAAGTTAAGGAATGGTTGAGAAACCATCAAAATTTTCGCAAGTCTGGTACTCGAAACCAATAACTACTATTGCATAGGGCAAAAATACACATACCGTTGTAATCGGGCGATCTTCTACCTTCAGATGCGACAGGAATTTCTCTAGTTCGTCAATCCGTTCGCGAGATATGGCAGTTTGAAGTTAAGGAATGGTTGAGGAACCATCAAAATTTTCGCAAGTCTGATACTCGAAACCAATAACTGGAATGGCCTAGGGGAAAAGTACACATACCACTGTAATCGGTCGAGTTTCTGCTTTCCGATGCAACTGGAATTTCTCTGGTTCGCCAATCCGTTCGCGAGATATGGGAGTTTGAAGTTAAGGAATGGTTGAGAAACCATCAAAATTTTCGCAAGTCTGGTACTCGAAACCAATAACTACTATTGCATAGGGCAAAAATACACATACCGTTGTAATCGGGCGATCTTCTACCTTCAGATGCGACAGGAATTTCTCGATTTCGTCAATCCGTTCGCGAGATATGGCAGTTTGAAGTTAAGGAATGGTTGAGGAACCATCAAAATTTTCGCAAGTCTGATACTCGAAACCAATAACTGGAATGGCCTAAGGGAAAAGTACACATACCACTGTAATCGGTCGAGTTTCTGCTTTCAGATGCAACTGGAATTTCTCTAGTTCGTCAATCCGTTCGCGAGATATGGGGGTTTGAAGTTAAGGAATGGTTGAGAAACTATCAAAATTTTCGCAAGTCTGATACTCGAAACCAATAACTGCTATGGCCTAGGGCAAAAATCCACATACCATTGTAATCGGACGAGATTATGCTTTCAGATGCAACTGGAGTTTCTCGAGTTGGTAATCCGTTCGCGAGATATGGGTGTTTGAAGTTAAGGAATGGTTGAGAAATCATCAAAATTTTCGCAAGTCTGATACTCGAAACCAATAACTACTATTGCCTAGGGCAAAAATTCACACACCGTGGTAATCGGGCGCGTTTCTGCTTTCAGATGCAGCAGCAATTTCTCGAGTTCGTCAGTCGGTTCGCGAGATATGGGAGTTTGAGGTTAAGGAATGGTCGAGAAACCATCAAAATTTTCGCAAGTCTGATACTCGAAACCAATAACTACTCTTGCCTAGGGCAAAAATACACATACCGTGGTAATCGGGCCCGTTTCTGCTTTCAGATGCAGCAGCAATTTCTCGAGTTCGTCAATCCGTTCGCGAGATATGGGAGTTTGAAATTAAGGAATGGTTGAGAAATCATCAAAATTTTCGCAAGTCTGGTACTCGAAACCAATAACTACTATTGCCTAGGGCAAAAATACACATACCGTTGTAATCGGGCGATCTTCTACCTTCAGATGCGACGGGAATTTCTCGAGTTCGTCAATCCGTTCGCGAGATATGGGAGTTTGAAGTTAAGGAATGGTTGAGAAACCATCAAAATTTTCGCAAGTCTAATGCTCGAAACCAATAACTGCTATGGCCTAGGGCAAAAATACACATACCATTGTAATTGGGCGAGATTATGCTTTAAGATGCAACTGGAATTTCGCGAGTTGGTAATCCGTTCGCGAGATATGGGCGTTTGAAGTTAAGGAATGGTTGAGAAGCCATCAAAATGTTCACAAGTCTGATACTCGAAACAAATAACTACTATTGCCTAGGGCAAATATACATATACCGTGGTAATCGGGCGCGTTTCTGCTTTCAGATGCAGCAGAAATTTCTCGAGTTCGTCAATCGGTTCGCGAGATATGGGAGTTTGAGGTTAAGGAATGGTCGAGAAACCATCAAAATTTTCGCAAGTCTGATGCTCGAAACAAATAACTGCTATGGCCTAGGGCAAAAATACACATACCATTGTAATCGGTCGAGTTTCTGCTTTCAGATGCAACAGGAGTTTCTCGAGTTCGTCAATCCGTTCGCGAGATATGGTAGTTTGATGTTAAGGAATGGTTGAGAAATCATCAAAATTTTCGCAAGTCTGATACTCGAATCCAATAACTACTATTGCCTAGGGCAAAAATACACATACCGTTGTAATCGGGCGATCTGCTACCTTCAGATGCGACAGGAATTTCTCGAGTTCGTCAATCCGTTCGCGAGATATGGGAGTTTGAAGTTAAGGAATGGTTGAGAAACCATCAAAATTTTCGCAAGTCTAATGCTCGAAACCAATAACTGCGATGGCCTAGGGCAAAAATACACATACCATTGTAATTGGGCGAGATTATGCTTTAAGATGCAACTGGAATTTCTCGAGTTGGTAATCCGTTCGCGAGATATGGGAGTTTGAAGTTAAGGAATGGTTGAGAGATCATCAAAATTTTCGCAAGTCTGATACTCGAAACCAATAACTGGAATGGCCTAGGGGAAAAGTACACGTACCACTGTAATCGGGCGAGTTTCTACTTTCAGATGCAACAGGAGTTTCTCGAGTTCGTCAATCCGTTCGCGAGATATGGTAGTTTGATGTTAAGGAATGGTTGAGAAACCATCAAAATTTTCGCAAGCCTGATACTCGAAACCAATAACTGGAATGGCCTAGGGGAAAAGTACACACCCCATTGTAATCGGGCGAGTTTCTGCTTTCAGATGCAACAGGAATTTCTCGAGTTCGTCAATCCGTTCGCGAGATATGGGAGTTTGAAGTTAAGGAATGGTTGAGGAACCATCAAAATTTTCGCAAGTCTGATACTCGAAACCAATAACTGGAATGGCCTAAGGGAAAAGTACACATACCACTGTAATCGGTCGAGTTTCTGCTTTCAGATGCAACTGGAATTTCTCTGGTTCGTCAATCCGTTCGCGAGATATGGGAGTTTGAAGTTAAGGAATGGTTGAGAAACCATCAAAATTTTCGCAAGTCTGACAGTTGAAACCAATAACTGCTATGGCCTAGGGCACAAATACACATACCATTCTAATCGGGCGAGATTATGCTTTTAGATGCAACTGGAATTTCTCGAGTTGGTAATCCGTTCGCGAGATATGGGAGTTTGAAGTTAAGGAATGGTTGTGAAACCATCAAAATTTTCGCAAGTCTGGTACTCGAAACCAATAACTACAATTGCCTAGGGCAAAAATACACATACCGTTGTAATCGGGCGATCTTCTACATTCAGATGCAACAGGAATTTCTCGAGTTCGTCAATCCGTTCGCGAGATATGGGAGTTTGAAGTTAAGGAATGGTTGAGAAACCATCAAAATTTTCGCAAGTCTAATGCTCGAAACCAATAACTGCTATGGCCTAGGGCAAAAATACACATACCATTGTAATTGGGCGAGATTATGCTTCAAGATGCAACTGGAATTTCTCGAGTTGGTAATCCGTTCGCGAGATATGGGAGTTTGAAGTTAAGGAAAGGTTGAGAAGCCATCAAAATGTTAGCAAGTCTGATACTCGAAACCAATAACTGGAATGGCTTAGGGGAAAAGTACACACCCCATTGTAATCGGGCGAGTTTCTACTTTTAGATGCAACAGGAGTTTCTCGAGTTCGTCAATCCGTTCGCGAAATATCGGTGTTTGGATTTAAGAGATGGTTGAGAAACCATCTAAATTTTCGCAAGTCTGATACTCGAAACCAATAACTACTATGGCCTAGGGCAAAAATACACATACCGTTGTAATCGGGCGAGTTTCTGCTTTCAGACGCAAGAGGAACTTCTCGAGGTCTGCAATCCATTCGCAAGATATGGGAGTTTGAATATAAGGAATGGTTGAGAATCCATCAAAATTTTAGCTGGTCTGACACTCGAAACCAATAACTGGAATGGCCTAGGGGAAAAGTACACCCCCCATTGTAATCGGGCGAGTTTCTACTTTCAGATGCAACAGGAATTTCTCGAGTTCGTCAATCCGTTCGCGAGATATGGGAGTTTGAAGTTAAGGAATGGTTGAGATACCATCAAAATTTTCGCAAGTCTGATACTCGAAAGCAATAAATGCTATGGCCTAGGGCAAAAATACACATACCATTGTAATCGGGCGAGATTATGCTTTCAGATGCAACTGGAGTTTCTCGAGTTGGTAATCCGTTCGCGAGATATGGGAGTTTGCAGTTAAGGAATGGTTGAGAAATCATCCAAATTTTCGCAAGTCTGATACTCGAAACCCATAACTACTATTGCCTAGGGCAAAAATACACATACCGTTATAATCGGGCGATCAACTACCTTCAGATGCAACAGGAATTTCTCGAGTTCGTCAATCCGTTCGCGAGATATGGTAGTTTGAAATTAAGGAATGGTTGAGAAATCATCAAAATTTTCGCAAGTCTGGTACTCGAAACCAATAACTACTATTGCCTAGGGCAAAAATACACATACCGTTGTAATCGGGCGCGTTTCTGCTATCAGATGCAGCAGCAATTTCTCGAGTTCGTCAATCGGTTCGCGAGATATGGGAGTTTGAGGTTAAGGAATGGTCGAGAAACCATCAAAATTTTCGCAAGTCTGATGCTCGAAACCAATAACTGCTATGGCCTAGGGCAAAAATACACATACCATTGTAATCGGGCGAGATTATGCTTTTAGATGCAACTGGAATTTCTCGAGTTGGTTATCCGTTCGCGAGATATGGGAGTTTGAAGTTAAGGAATAGTTGAGAAACCATCAAAATTTTCGCAAGTCTGATACTCGAAACCAATAACTACTATCGCCTAGGGCAAAAATACACATACCGTTGTAATCGATCGAGCTTCTGCTTTCAGATGCATCAGGAATTTCTCGAGTTCGTCCATCCGTTCGCGAGATATGGGAGTTTGTAGATAAGGAATGGTTGAGAAATCATCAAAATTTTCGCCAGTCTGATACTCGATACCAATAACTACTATTGCCTAGGACAAGACTACACATACCGTTGTAATCGGGCGAGCTTCTACTTTCAGGTACAGCAGGAATTTCTCAAGTTCGTCAATCCGTTCGCGAGATTTGGGGGTTTGAAGCTAAGGAATGGTTGAGAAACCATCGAAATTTTCGCAAGTCTGATACCCGAAACCAATAAATGCTACGGCCTAGGGCAAAAATACAAATACCATTGTAATCGGGCGAGATTATGCTTTTAGATACAACTGGAACTTCTCGAGTTGGTAATCCGTTCGCGAGATATGGGAGTTTGTAGTTAAGGAATGGTTGAGAAATCATTAAATTTTCGCAAGTCTGATACTCGAAACCAATTACTACTATTGCCTAGGGCAAAAATACACATACCGTTGTAATCGGGCGAGCTTCTACTTTCAGATGCATCAGGAATTTCTCGAGTTCGTCAATCCGTTCGCGAGATATGGGAGTTTGTAGATAAGGAATGGTTGAGAAATCATCAAAATTTTCGCAAGTCTGATACTCGATACCAAGAACCACTATTGCCTAGGGCAAGACTAGACATACCGTTGTAATCGGGCGAGCTTCTACTTTCAGGTGCAGCAGGAATTTCTCAAGTTCGTCAATCCGTTCGCGAGATTTGGGGGTTTGGAGTTAAGGAATGGTTGAGAAACTATCAAAATTTTCACTGGTCTGATACTCGAAACCAATAATTGGAATGGCCTAGGGGAAAAGTACACATACCACTGTAATCGGACGAGTTTCTGCTTTCAGATGCAACTGGAATTTCTCTAGTTTGTCAATCCGTTCGCGAGATATGGGAGTTTGAAGCTAAGGAATGGTTGAGAAATCATCAAAATTTTCGCAAGTCTGATACTCGAAACCAATAACTACTGTTGCCTAGGGCAAGAGTACACATAGCGTTGTAATCGGGCGAGCTTCTACTTTCAGATGCAGCAGGAATTTCTCGAGTTCGTCAATCCGTTCGCGAGATTTGGGAGTTTGAAGTTAAGGAATGATTGAGAAACCTTCAAAATTTTCGCAAGTCTGATACTCGAAACCAATAACTGCTACGGCCTAGGGCAAAAATACAAATACCATTGTAATCGTGCGAGATTTTGCTTTCAGATGCAACTGGAATTTCTCGAGTTGTTAATCCGTGCGCGAGATATGGGAGTTTGTAGTTGAGGAATGGTTGAGAAATCATCAAAATTTTCGCAAGTCTGATACTTGAAACCAATAACTACTATTGCCTAGGGCAAGAGTACACGTACCGTTGTAATCGATCGAGCTTCTGCTTTCAGATGCAACAGGAATTTCTCGAGTTCGTCAATCCGTTCGCGAGATGTGGGAGTTTGAAGTTAAGGAATGGTTGCGAAACTATCAAAATTTTAGTAAGTCTGATACTCGAAACCAATAACTACTATTGCCTAGGGCAAAAATACACATACCGTTGTAATCGATCGAGCTTCTGCTTTCAGATGCATCAGGAATTTCTCGAGTTCGTCAATCCGTTCGCGAGATATGGGAGTTTGTACATAAGGAATGGTTGAGAAATCATCAAAATTTTCGCAAGTCTGATACTCGATACCAATAACTACTATTGCCTTGGGCAAGACTACACATACCGTTGTAATCGGGCGAACTTCTACTTTCAGGTGCAGCAGGAATTTCTCAAGTTCGTCAATCCGTTCGCGAGATTTGGGGGTTTGAATCTAAGGAATGGTTGAGAAATCATCGAAATTTTCGCAAGTCTGATACTCGAAACCAATAAATGCTACGGCCTAGGGCAAAAATACAAATACCATTGTAATCGGGCGAGATTATGCTTTTAGATGCAACTGGAATTTCTCGAGTTGGTAATCCGTTCGCGAGATATGGGAGTTTGTAGTTAAGGAATGGTTGAGAAACCATCAAAATTTTCGCAAGTCTGATACTCGAAACCAATTACTACTATTGCCTAGGGCAAAAATACACATACCGTTGTAATCGGGCGAGCTTCTACTTTCAGATGCATCAGGAATTTCTCGAGTTCGTCAATCCGTTCGCGAGATATGGGAGTTTGTAGATAAGGAATGGTTGAGAAATCATCAAAATTTTCGCAAGTCTGATACTCGATACCAAGAACCACTATTGCCTAGGGCAAGACTAAACATACCGTTGTAATCGGGCGAGCTTCTACTTTCAGGTGCAGCAGGAATTTCTCAAGTTCGTCAATCCGTTCGCGAGATTTGGGGGTTTGGAGTTAAGGAATGGTTGAGAAACTATCAAAATTTTCACTGGTCTGATACTCGAAACCAATAATTGGAATGGCCTAGGGGAAAAGTACACATACCACTGTAATCGGACGAGTTTCTGCTTTCAGATGCAACTGGAATTTCTCTAGTTTGTCAATCCGTTCGCGAGATATGGGAGTTTGAAGCTAAGGAATGGTTGAGAAATCATCAAAATTTTCGCAAGTCTGATACTCGAAACCAATAACTACTGTTGCCTAGGGCAAGAGTACACATAGCGTTGTAATCGGGCGAGCTTCTACTTTCAGATGCAGCAGGAATTTCTCGAGTTCGTCAATCCGTTCGCGAGATTTGGGAGTTTGAAGTTAAGGAATGATTGAGAAACCTTCAAAATTTTCGCAAGTCTGATACTCGAAACCAATAACTGCTACGGCCTAGGGCAAAAATACAAATACCATTGTAATCGTGCGAGATTTTGCTTTCAGATGCAACTGGAATTTCTCGAGTTGTTAATCCGTGCGCGAGATATGGGAGTTTGTAGTTGAGGAATGGTTGAGAAATCATCAAAATTTTCGCAAGTCTGATACTTGAAACCAATAACTACTATTGCCTAGGGCAAGAGTACACGTACCGTTGTAATCGATCGAGCTTCTGCTTTCAGATGCAACAGGAATTTCTCGAGTTCGTCAATCCGTTCGCGAGATGTGGGAGTTTGAAGTTAAGGAATGGTTGCGAAACTATCAAAATTTTAGTAAGTCTGATACTCGAAACCAATAACTACTATTGCCTAGGGCAAAAATACACATACCGTTGTAATCGATCGAGCTTCTGCTTTCAGATGCATCAGGAATTTCTCGAGTTCGTCAATCCGTTCGCGAGATATGGGAGTTTGTACATAAGGAATGGTTGAGAAATCATCAAAATTTTCGCAAGTCTGATACTCGATACCAATAACTACTATTGCCTTGGGCAAGACTACACATACCGTTGTAATCGGGCGAACTTCTACTTTCAGGTGCAGCAGGAATTTCTCAAGTTCGTCAATCCGTTCGCGAGATTTGGGGGTTTGAAGCTAAGGAATGGTTGAGAAATCATCGAAATTTTCGCAAGTCTGATACTCGAAACCAATAAATGCTACGGCCTAGGGCAAAAATACAAATACCATTGTAATCGGGCGAGATTATGCTTTTAGATGCAACTGGAATTTCTCGAGTTGGTAATCCGTTCGCGAGATATGGGAGTTTGTAGTTAAGGAATGGTTGAGAAACCATCAAAATTTTCGCAAGTCTGATACTCGAAACCAATAACTACTATTGCCTAGGGCAAAAATACACATACCGTTGTAATCGATCGAGCTTCTGCTTTCAGATATATCAGGGATTTCTCGAGTTCGTCAATCCGTTCGCGAGATTTGGGGGTTTGAAGTTAAGGAATGGTTGAGAAACTATCAAAATTTTCGCTGGTCTGATACTCGAAACCAATAACTGGAATGGCCTAGGGGAAAGGTACACATACCATTGTAATCGGACGTGTTTCTGCTTTTAGATGCAACTCGAACTTCTCTAGTTCGTCAATCCGTTCGCGAGATATGGGAGTTTGAAGTTAAGGAATAGTTGAGAAGCCATCAAAATTTTCGCAAGTCTGATACTGGAAACCAATAACTACGATTGCCTAGGGCAAAAATACACATACCGTTGTAATCGATCGAGCTTCTGCTTTCAGATGCATCAGGAATTTCTCGAGTTCGTCAATCCGTTCGCGAGATATGGGAGTTTGTAGATAAGGAATGGTTGAGAAATCATCAAAATTTTCGCAAGTCTGATACTCGATACCAAGAACCACTATTGCCTAGGGCAAGACTACACATACCGTTGTAATCGGGCGAGCTTCTACTTTCAGGTGCAGCAGGAATTTCTCAAGTTCGTCAATCCGTTCGCGAGATTTGGGGGTTTGAAGTTAAGGAATGGTTGTGAAACTATCAAAATTTTCGCTGGTCTGATACTCGAAACCAATAATTGGAATGGCCTAGGGGAAAAGTACACATACCATTCTAATCGGACGAGTTTCTGCTTTCAGATGCAACTGGAATTTCTCTAGTTCGTCAATCCGTTCGCGAGATATGGGAGTTTGAAGCTAAGGAATGGTTGAGAAACCATCGAAATTTTCGCAAGCCTGATACTCGAAACCAATAACTGCTACGGCCTAGGTCAAAAATACAAATACCATTGTAATCGGGCGAGATTATGCTTTCAGATACAACTGGAATTTCTCGAGTTGGTAATCCGTTCGCGAGATATGGGAGTTTGAAGTTAAGGAATGGTTGAGAAATCATCAAAATTTTCGCAAGTCTGATACTCGAAACCAATAACTACTGTTGCCTAGGGCAAGAGTACACAAACCGTTGTAATCGGGCGAGCTTCTACATTCAGATGCAGCAGGAATTTCTCGAGTTCGTCAATCCGTTCGCGAGATTTGGGAGTTTGAAGTTAAGGAATGGTTGAGAAACCTTCAAAATTTTCGCAAGTCTGATACTCGAAACCAATAACTGCTACGGCCTAGGGCAAAAATACAAATACCATTGTAATCGTGCTAGATTTTGCTTTCAGATGCAACTGGAATTTCTCGAGTTGTTAATCCGTGCGCGAGATATGGGAGTTTGTAGTTAAGGAATGGTTGAGAAATCATCAAAATTTTCGCAAGTCTGATACTCGAAACCAATAACTACTATTGCCTAGGGCAAGAGTACACATACCGTTGTAATCGGGCGAGCTTCTACTTTCAGATGCAACCGGAATTTCTCGAGTTCGTCTATCCGTTCGCGAGATATGGGAGTTTGTAGATAAGGAATGGTTGAGAAATCATCAAAATTTTCGCAAGTCTGATACTCGATACCAATAACTACTATTGCCTTGGGCAAGACTACACATACCGTTGTAATCGGGCGAACTTCTACTTTCAGGTGCAGCAGGAATTTCTCAAGTTCGTCAATCCGTTCTCGAGATTTGGGGGTTTGAAGCTAAGGAATGGTTGAGAAACCTTCGAAATTTTCGCAAGTCTGACACTCGAAACCAATAAATGCTACGGCCTAGGGCAAAAATACAAATACCATTGTAATCGGGCGAGATTATGCTTTTAGATGCAACTGGAATTTCTCGAGTTGGTAATCCGTTCGCGAGATATGGGAGTTTGTAGTTAAGGAATGGTTGAGAAACCATCAAAATTTTCGCAAGTCTGATACTCGAAACCAATAACTACTATTGCCTAGGGCAAAAATACACATACCGTTGTAATCGATCGAGCTTCTGCTTTCAGATGCATCAGGAATTTCTCGAGTTCGTCAATCCGTTCGCGAGATTTGGGGGTTTGAAGTTAAGGAATGGTTGAGAAACTATCAAAATTTTCGCTGGTCTGATACTCGAAACCAATAACTGGAATGGCCTAGGGGAAAAGTACACATACCATTGTAATCGGACGTGTTTCTGCTTTTAGATGCAACTCGAATTTCTCTAGTTCGTCAATCCGTTCGCGAGATATGGGAGTTTGAAGTTAAGGAATAGTTGAGAAACCATCTAAATTTTCGCAAGTCTGATACTCGAAACCAATAACTACTATTGCCTAGGGCAAAAACACACATACCGTTGTAATCGATCGAGCTTCTGCTTTCAGATTCATCAGGAATTTCTCGAGTTCGTCAATCCGTTCGCGAGATATGGGAGTTTGTAGATAAGGAATGGTTGAGAAATCATCAAAATTTTCGCAAGTCTGATACTCGATACCAATAACTACTATTGCCTAGGGCAAGACTACACATACCGTTGTAATCGGGCGAGCTTCTACTTTCAGGTGCAGCAGGAATTTCTCAAGTTCGTCAATCCGTTCGCGAGATATGGGAGTTTGAAGCTAAGGAATGGTTGAGAAACCATCGAAATTTTCGCAAGCCTGATACTCGAAACCAATAACTGCTACGGCCTAGGTCAAAAATACAAATACCATTGTAATCGGGCGAAATTATGCTTTTAGATACAACTGGAATTTCTCGAGTTGGTAATCCGTTCGCGAGATATGGGAGTTTGAAGTTAAGGAATGGTTGAGAAATCATCAAAATTTTCGCAAGTCTGATACTCGAAACCAATAACTACTATTGCCTAGGGCAAATATACACATACCGTTGTAATCGGGCGAGTTTCTACTTTCAGATGCAGCAGGAATTTCTCGAGTTCGTCAATCCGTTCGCGAGATTTGATAGTTTGAAGCAAAGGAATGGTTGAGAAATCATAAAAAATGTTTGCATGTCTGATACTCGAAACCAATAACTACTATTGCCTAGGGCAAAAATACACATACCGTTGTAATCGATCGAGCTTCTGCTTTCAGATGCAACAGGAATTTCTCGAGTTCGTCAATCCGTTCGCGAGATGTGGGAGTTTGAAGTTAAGGAATGGTTGCGAAACTATCAAAATTTTAGTAAGTCTGATACTCGAAACCAATAACTACTATTGCCTAGGGCAAAAATACACATACCGTTGTAATCTGGCGAGCTTCTACGTGCAGATGCAGGAGGAATTTCTCGAGTTCGTCAATCCGTTCGCGAGATTTGGGGGTTTGAAGTTAAGGAATGGTTGAGAAACCATAAACATTTTCTCAAGTCTGATACTCGAAACCAATAACTACTATTGCCTAGGGCAAAAATACACATACCGTTGTAATCGGGCGATCTTCTACCTTCAGATGCAACAGGAATTTCTCGAGTTCGTCAATCCGTTCGCGAGATATGGGAGTTTGAAGTTAAGGAATGGTTGAGAAATCATCAAAATTTTCGCAAGTCTGATACTCGAAACCAATTACTACTATTGCCCAGGGCAAAAATACAAATACCATTGTAATGGGGCGAGATTATGCTTTCAGATGCAACAGGAATTTCTCGAGTTCGTCAATCCGTTCGCGAGATATGGGAGTTTGAAGTTAAGGAATGGTTGCGAAACTATCAAAATTTAAGTAAGTCTGATACTCGAAACCAATAACTACTATTGCCTAGGGCAAAAATAAACATACCGTTGTAATCGGGCGAGCTTCTACGTGCAGATACAGCAGGAATTTCTCGAGTTCGTCAATCCGTTCGCGAGATTTGGGGGTTTGAAGTTAAGGAATGGTTGAGAAACTATCAAAATTTTCGCTGGTCTGATACTCGAAACCAATAACTACTATTGCCTAGGGCAAAAATACACATACCGTTGTAATCGATCGAACTTCTGCTTTAAGATGCAACAGGAATTTCTCGAGTTCGTCAATCCGTTCGCGAGATATGGGAGTTTGAAGTTAAGGAATGGTTGAGAAACTACCAAAATTTTCGCAAGTCTGATACTCGAAACCAATAACTACTTTTGCCTAGGGCATGAGTACACATACCGTTGTAATCGGGCGAGCTTCTACTTTCAGATGCAGCAGGAATTTCTCGAGTTCGTCAATCCGTTCCCGAGATTTGGGGGTTTGAAGTTAAGGAATGGTTGAGAATCTACCAAAATTTTCGCCGGTCTGATACTCGAAACCAATAACTGGAATGGCCTAGGGAAAAAGTAAACATACCATTGTAATCGGACGAGTTTCTGCTTTCAGATGCAACTGGAATTTCTCTAGTTCGACAATCCGTTCGCGAGATATGGGAGTTTGAAGCTAAGGAATGGTTGAGAAACCATCGAAATTTTCGCAAGTCTGATACTCGAAACCAATAACTGCTACGGCCTAGGGCAAAAATACAAATACCATTGTAATCGGGCGAGATTATGCTTTCAGATGCAACTGGAATTTCTCGTGTTGGTAATCCGTTCGCGAGATATGGGAGTTTGAAGTTAAGGAATGGTTGAAAAATCATCAAAATTTTCGCAAGTCTGATACTCGAAACCAATTACTACTATTGCCTAGGGCAAATATACACATATCGTTGTAATCGAGCGAGCTTGTACTTTCAGATGCAGCAGGAATTTCTCGAGTTCGTCAATCCGTTCGCGAGATATGGGAGTTTGAAGCTAAGGAATGGTTGAGAAGCCATCAAAATTTTCGTAAGTCTGATACTCGAATCCAATAACTACTGTGGCCTAGGGCAAAAATACGCACACCATTGTAATCGGGCGAGTTTCTGCTTTCAGATGCAACTGGAATTTCTCTAGTTCGACAATCCGTTCGCGAGATATGGGAGTTTGAAGCTAAGGAATGGTTGAGAAACCATCGAAATTTTCGCAAGTCTGATACTCGAAACCAATAACTGCTATGGCCTAGGGCAAAAATACAAATACCATTGTAATCGGGCGAGCTTCTACTTTCAGATGCAGCAGGAATTTCTCGAGTTCGTCAATCCGTTCGCGAGATATGGGAGTTTGAAGTTAAGGAATGGTTGAGAAATCATCAAAATTTTCGCAAGTCTGATACTCGAAACCAATTACTACTATTGCCTAGGGCAAATATGCACATACCGTTGTAATCGGGCGAGCTTCTACTTTCAGATGCAGCAGGAATTTCTCTAGTTCGTCAAACCGTTCGCGAGGTATGGGAGTTTGAAGTTAAGGAATGGTTGAGAAACTACCAAAATTTTCGCCGGTCTGATACTCGAAACCAATAACTGGAATGGCCTAGGGAAAAAGTACACATACCATTGTCATCGGACGAGTTTCTGCTTTCAGATGCAACTGGAATTTCTCTAGTTCGACAATCCGTTCGCGAGATATGGGAGTTTGAAGCTAAGGAATGGTTGAGAAACCATCGAAATTTTCGCAAGTCTGATACTCGAAACCAATAACTGCTATGGCCTAGGGCAAAAATACAAATACCATTGTAATCGGGCGAGCTTGTACTTTCAGATGCAGCAGGAATTTCTCGAGTTCGTCAATCCGTTCGCGAGATTAGGGAGTTTGAAGTTAAGGAATGGTTGAGAAGCCATCAAAATTTTCGTAAGTCTGATACTCGAATCCAATAACTACTGTGGCCTAGGGCAAAAATACACACACCATTGTAATCGGGCGAGTTTCTGCTTTCAGATGCAACTGGAATTTCTCGAGTTCGTCAATCCGTTCGCGAGATATGGGAGTTTGAAGTTAAGGAATGGTTGAGAAATCATCAAAATTTTTGCAAGTCTGACACTCGAAACCAATAACTACTATTGCCTAGGGCCAAAATACACATACCGTTGTAATCGGGCGAGCTTCTACTTTCAGATGCAGCAGGAATTTCTCGAGTTCGTCAATCCGTTCGCGAGATTTGGGGATTTCAAGTTAAGGAATGGTTGAGAAACTATCAAAATTTTCGCTGATCTGATACTCGAAACCAATAACTACTATTGCCTAGGGCAAAAATACACATACCGTTGTAATCGATCGAGCTTCTGCTTTCAGATGTAACAGGAATTTCTCGAGTTCGTCAACCCGTTCGCGAGATTAGGGAGTTTGAAGTTAAGGAATTGTTGAGAAGCAATCAAAATTTTCGCTGGTCTGATACTCGAAACCAATAACTGCTATGGCCTAGGGCAAAAATACAAATACCATTGTAATCGGGCGAGCTTCTACTTTCAGATGCAGCAGGAATTTCTCGAGTTCGTCAATCAGTTCGCGAGATTGGGGGGTTTCAAGTTAAGGAATGGATGAGAAACTATCAAAATTTTCGCTGGTCTGATACTCGAAACCAATAACTACTATTGCCTAGGGCAAAAATACACATACCGTTGTAATCGACCGAGCTTCTGCTTTCAGATGCAACAGGAATTTCTCGAGTTCGTCAATCCGTTCGCGAGATATGGGAGTTTGAAGTTAAGGAATGGTTGAGAAACTATCAAAATTTTAGTAAGTCTGATACTCGAAACCAATAACTACCAATGCCTAGGGCAAAAATGCACATACCTGTGTAATAGGGCGAGTTTCTACTTTCAGATGCGACAGGAATTTCTCGAGTTCGTCAATCCGTGCGCGAGATATGGGAGTTTGAAGTTATGGAATGGTTGAGAAGCCATCAAAATTTTCGCAAGTCTGATACTCGAAACCAATTACTACTATTGCCTAGCCCAAAAATACACATACCGTTGTAGTCGGGCGAGCTTATACTTTCAGATGCAGCAGGAATTTCTCGAGTTCGTCAATCCGTTCGCGAGATTTGGGGGTTTGCAGTTAAGGAATGGTTGAGAAACTATCAAAATTTTCGCAAGTCTGATACTCGAAACCAATAACTGGAATGGCCTAGGGGAAAGTACACATACCATTGTAATCGGACGAGTTTCTGCTTTCAGATGCAACAGGAATTTCTCGAGTTCGTCAATCCGTTCGCGAGATATGGGAGTTTGAAGTTAAGGAATGGTTGAGAAACCATCAAAATTTTCGCAAGTCTGATACTCGATACCAATAACTGCTATGGCCTAGGGCAAAAATACAAATACCATTGTAATCGGGCGAGATTATGCTCTCAGATGCAACTGGAATTTCTCGAGTTGGTAATCCGTGCGCGAGATATGGGAGTTTGTAGTTAAGGAATGGTTGAGGAATCATCAAAATATTCGCAAGTCTGATACTCGAAACCAATAACTACTTTGCCTAGGGCAAAAATACAAATACCATTGTAATCGGGCGAGATTATGCTTTCACATGCAACTGGAATTTCTCGAGTTGGTAATCCGTTCGCGAGATATGGCAGTTTGTAGTTAAGGAATGGTTGAGAATCTATCAAAATTTTCGCTGGTCTGATACTCGAAACCAATAACTGGAATGGCCTAGGGGAAAAGTACACATACCATTGTAATCGGACGAGTTTCTGCTTTCAGATGCAACCGGAATTTCTCTAGTTCGACAATCCGTTCGCGAGATATGGGAGTTTGAAGTTAAGGAATGGTTGAGAAGCCATCAAAATTTTCGCAAGTCTGATACTCGAAACCAATAACTACTATGGCCTAGGGCAAAAATACACACACCATTGTAATCGGGCGAGTTTCTGCTTTCAGATGCAACTGGAATTTCTCGAGTTCGTCAATCCGTTCGCGAGATATGGGAGTTTGAAGCTAAGGAATGGTTGAGAAACCATCGAAATTTTCGCAAGTCTGATACTCGAAACAAATAACTGCTACGGCCTAGGGCAAAAATACAAATACCATTGTAATCGGGCGAGATTATGCTTTCAGATGCAACTGGAATTTCTCGAGTTGGTAATCCGTTCGCGAGATATGGCAGTTTGTAGTTAAGGAATGGTTGAGAATCTATCAAAATTTTCGCTGGTCTGATACTCGAAACCAATAACTGGAATGGCCTAGGGGAAAAGTACACATACCATTGTAATCGGACGAGTTTCTGCTTTCAGATGCAACCGGAATTTCTCTAGTTCGACAATCCGTTCGCGAGATATGGGAGTTTGAAGCTAAGGAATGGTTGAGAAACCATCGAAATTTTCGCAAGTCTGATACTCGAAACCAATAACTGCTACGGCCTAGGGCAAAAATACAAATACCATTGTAATCGGGCGAGATTATGCTTTCAGATGCAACTGGAATTTCTCGAGTTGGTCATCCGTTCGCAAGATATGGGAGTTTGTAGTTAAGGAATGGTTGAGAAATCATCAAAATTTTCGCAAGTCTGATACTCGAAACCAATTACTACTATTGCCTAGGGCAAATATACACATACCGTTGTAATCGGGTGAGCTTCTACGTGCAGATACAGCAGGAATTTCTCGAGTTCGTCAATCCGTTCGCGAGATTTGGGGGTTTGAAGTTAAGGAATGGTTGAGAAACTATCAAAATTTTCGCTGGTCTGATACTCGAAACCAATAACTACTATTGCCTAGGGCAAAAATACACATACCGTTGTAGTCGATCGAACTTCTGCTTTAAGATGCAACAGGAATTTCTCGAGTTCGTCAATCCGTGCGCGAGATATGGGAGTTTGAAACTAAGGAATGGTTGAGAAGCCATCAAAATTTTCGCAAGTCTGATACTCGAAACCAATTACTACTATTGCCTAGGGCAAAGATTCACATACCGTTGTAGTCGGGCGAGCTTCTACTTTCAGATGCAGCAGGAATTTCTCGAGTTCGTCAATCCGTTTGCGAGATTTGGGGGTTTGAAGTTAAGGAATGGTTGAGAAACTTTCAAAATTTTCGCAAGTCTGATACTCGAAACCAATTACTGGAATGGCCTAGGAGAAAAGTACACATACCATTGTAATCGGACGAGTTTCAGCTTTCAGATGCAACAGGAATTTCTCGAGTTCGTCAATCTGTTCGCGAGATATGGGAGTTTGAAGTTAAGGAATGGTTGAGAAACCATCAAAATTTTCGCAAGTCTGATACTCGATACCAATAACTGCTATGGCCTAGGGCAAAAATACAAATACCATTGTAATCGGGCGAGATTATGCTTTCAGATGCAACTGGAATTTCTCGAGTTGGTAATCCGTGCGCGAGATATGGGAGTTTGTAGTTAAGGAATGGTTGAGAAATCATCAAAATTTTCGCAAGTCTGATACTCGAAACCAATAACTACTTTGCCTAGGGCAAAAATACACATACGGTTGTAATCGGGCGAGTTTCTACTTTCAGATGCAACAGGAATTTCTCGAGTTCGTCAATCCGTTCGCGAGATATGGGAGTTTGAAGTTAAGGAATGGTTGCGAAACTATCAAAATTTTAGTAAGCCTGATACTCGAAACCAGTAACTACTATTGCCTAGGGCAAAAATACACATACCGTTGTAATCGAACGAACTTCTGCTTTAAGATGCAACAGGAATTTCTCGAGTTCGTCAATCCGTTCGCGAGATATGGGAGTTTGAAGTTAAGGAATGGTTGAGAAACCATGAAAATTTTCGCTGATCTGATACTCGAAACCAATAACTACTATTGCCTAGGGCAAAAATACACATACCGTTGTAATCGATCGAACTTCTGCTTTAAGATGCAACAGGAATATCTCGAGTTCGTCAATCCGTGCGCGAGATATGGGAGTTTGAAGTTAAGGAATGGTTGAGAAGCCATCAAAATTTTCGCAAGTCTGATACTCGAAACCAATTACTACTATTGCCTAGGGCAAAGATTCACATACCGTTGTAGTCGGGCGAGCTTCTACTTTCAGATGCAGCAGGAATTTCTCGAGTTCGTCAATCCGTTTGCGAGATTTGGGGGTTTGAAGTTAAAGAATGGTTGAGAAACTTTCAAAATTTTCGCAAGTCTGATACTCGAAACCAATAACTGGAATGGCCTAGGGGAAAAGTACACCTACCATTGTAATCGGACGAGTTTCTGCTTTCAGACGCAACAGGAATTTCTCGAGTTCGTCAATCCTTTCGCGAGATATGGGAGTTTGAAGTTAAGGAATGGTTGAGAAACCATCAAAATTTTCGCAAGTCTGATACTCGATACAAATAACTGCTATTGCCTAGGGCAAAAATACAATTACCATTGTAATCGGGCGAGATTATGCTCTCAGATGCAACTGGAATTTCTCGAGTTGGTAATCCGTGCGCGAGATATGGGAGTTTGTAGTTAAGGAATGGTTGAGAAATCATCAAAATTTTCGCAAGTCTGTTACTCGAAACCAATAACTACTTTGCCTAGGGCAAAAATACACATACGGTTGTAATCGGGCGAGTTTCTACTTTCAGATGCAACAGGAATTTCTCGAGTTCGTCAATCCGTTCGCGAGATATGGGATTTTGAAGTTAAGGAATGGTTGCGAAACTATCAAAATTTTAGTAAGCCTGATACTCGAAACCAATAACTACTATTGCCTAGGGCAAAAATACACATACCGTTGTAATCGGGCGAGCTTCTACTTTCAGATGCAGCAGGAATTTCTCGAGTGCGTCAATCCGTTCGCGAGATTAGGGAGTTTGAAGTTAAGGAATGGTTGAGAAGCCATCAAAATTTTCGCAAGTCTGATACTCGAAACCAATAACTACTATGGCCTAGGGCAAAAATACACACACCATTGTAATCGGGCGAGTTTCTGCTTTCAGATGCAACTGGAATTTCTCGAGTTCGTCAATCCGTTCGCGAGATATGGGAGTTTGAAGCTAAGGAATGGTTGAGAAACCATCGAAATTTTCGCAAGTCTGATACTCGAAACCAATAACTGCTACGGCCTAGGGCAAAAATACAAATACCATTGTAATCGGGCGAGATTATGCTTTCAGATGCAACTGGAATTTCTCGAGTTGGTAATCCGTTCGCGAGATATGGGAGTTTGTAGTTAAGGAATGGTTGAGAAATCATCAAAATTTTCGCAAGTCTGATACTCGAAACCAATTACTACTATTGCCTAGGGCAAATATACACATACGGTTGTAATCGGGCGAGTTTCTACTTTCAGATGCAACAGGAATTTCTCGAGTTCGTCAATCCGTTCGCGAGATATGGGATTTTGAAGTTAAGGAATGGTTGCGAAACTATCAAAATTTTAGTAAGCCTGATACTCGAAACCAGTAACTACTATTGCCTAGGGCAAAAATACACATACCGTTGTAATCGGGTGAGCTTCTACGTGCAGATGCAGCAGGAATTTCTCGAGTTCGTCAATCCGTTCGCGAGATTTGGGGGTTTGAAGTTAAGGAATGGTTGCGAAACTATCAAAATTTAATAAGCCTGATACTCGAAACCAATAACTACTATTGCCTAGGGCAAAAATACACATACCGTTGTAATCGGGCGAGCTTCTACGTGCAGATGCAGCAGGAATTTCAAGAGTTCGTCAATCCGTTCGCGAGATTTGGGGGTTTGAAGTTAAGGAATGGTTGAGAAACTATCAAAATTTTCGCTGGTCTGATACTCGAAACCAATAAGTACTATTGCCTAGGGCAAAAATACACATACCGTTGTAATCGATCGAACTTCTGCTATAAGATGCAACAGGAATTTCTCGAGTTCGTCAATCCGTTCGCGAGATATGGGAGTTTGAAGTTAAGGAATGGTTGCGAAACTACCAAAATTTTCGCTGGTCTGATACTCGAAACCAATAACTGCTATGGCCTAGGGCAAAAATACAAATACCATTGTAATCGGGCGAGCTTCTACTTTCAGATGCAGCAGGAATTTCTCGAGTTCGTCAATCAGTTCGCGAGATTTGGGGGTTTCAAGTTAAGGAATGGATGAGAAACTATCAAAATTTTCGCTGGTCTGATACTCGAAACCAATAACTACTATTGCCTAGGGCAAAAATACACATACCGTTGTAATCGATCGAGCTTCTGCTTTCAGATGCAACAGGAATTTCTCGAGTTCGTCAATCCGTGCGCGAGATATGGGAGTTTGAAGTTAAGGAATGGTTGAGAAGCCATCAAAATTTTCGCAAGTCTGATACTCGAAACCAATTACTACTATTGCCTAGGGCAAAAATACACATACCGTTGTAGTCGGGCGAGCTTCTACTTTCAGATGGAGCAGGAATTTCTCGAGTTCGTCAATCCGTTCGCGAGATTTGGGGGTTTGAAGTTAAGGAATGGTTGAGAAACTATCAAAATTTTCGCAAGTCTGATACTCGAAACCAATAACTGGAATGGCCTAGGGGAAAAGTACACATACCATTGTAATCGGACGAGTTTCTGCTTTCAGATGCAACAGGAATTTCTCGAGTTCGTCAATCCGTTCGCGAGATATGGGAGTTTGAAGTTAAGGAATGGTTGAGAAACCATCAAAATTTTCGAAAGTCTGATACTCGAAACCAATAACTGCTATGGTCTAGGGCAAAAATACAAATACCATTGTAATCGGGCGAGATTATGCTTTCAGATGCAACTGGAATTTCCCGAGTTGGTAATCCGTGCGCGAGATATGGGAGTTTATAGTTAAGGAATGGTTGAGAAATCATCAAAATTTTCGCAAGTCTGATACTCGAAACCAATAACTACTTTGCCTAGGGCAAAAATACACATACGGTTGTAATCGGGCGAGCTTCTACTTTCAGATGCAACAGGAATTTCTCGAGTTCGTCAATCCGTTCGCGAGATATGGGAGTTTGAAGTTACGGAATGGTTGCGAAACTATCAAAATTTTAGTAAGCCTGATACTCGAAATCAATAACTACTATTGCCTAGGGCAAAAATACACATACCGTTGTAATCGGGCGAGCTTCTACGTGCAGATGCAGCAGGAATTTCTCGAGTTCGTCAATCCGTTCGCGAGATTTGGGGGTTTGAAGTTAAGGAATGGTTGAGAAACTATCAAAATTTTCGCTGGTCTGATACTCGAAACCAATAAGTACTATTGCCTAGGGCAAAAATGCACATACCGTTGTAATCGATCGAACTTCTGCTTTAAGATGCAACAGGAATTTCTCGAGTTCGTCAATCCGTTCGCGAGATATGGGAGTTTGAAGTTAAGGAATGGTTGAGAAGCCATCAAAATTTTCGCAAGTCTGATATTCGAAACCAATTACTACTATTGCCTAGGGCAAAAATACACATACCGTTGTAGTCGGGCGAGCTTCTACTTTCAGATGGAGCAGGAATTTCTCGAGTTCGTCAATCCGTTCGCGAGATTTGGGGGTTTGAAGTTAAGGAATGGTTGAGAAACTATCAAAATTTTCGCAAGTCTGATACTCGAAACCAATAACTGGAATGGCCTAGGGGAAAAGTACACATACCATTGTAATCGGACGAGTTTCTGCTTTCAGATGCAACAGGAATTTCTCGAGTTCGTCAATCCGTTCGCGAGATATGGGAGTTTGAAGTTAAGGAATGGTTGAGAAACCATCAAAATTTTCGAAAGTCTGATACTCGAAACCAATAACTGCTATGGTCTAGGGCAAAAATACAAATACCATTGTAATCGGGCGAGATTATGCTTTCAGATGCAACTGGAATTTCCCGAGTTGGTAATCTGTGCGCGAGATATGGGAGTTTATAGTTAAGGAATGGTTGAGATATCATCAAAATTTTCGCAAGTCTGATACTCGAAACCAATAACTACTTTGCCTAGGGCAAAAATACACATACGGTTGTAATCGGGCGAGCTTCTACTTTCAGATGCAACAGGAATTTCTCGAGTTCGTCAATCCGTTCGCGAGATATGGGAGTTTGAAGTTACGGAATGGTTGCGAAACTATCAAAATTTTAGTAAGCCTGATACTCGAAATCAATAACTACTATTGCCTAGGGCAAAAATACACATACCGTTGTAATCGGGCGAGCTTCTACGTGCAGATGCAGCAGGAATTTCTCGAGTTCGTCAATCCGTTCGCGAGATTTGGGGGTTTGAAGTTAAGGAATGGTTGAGAAACTATCAAAATTTTCGCTGGTCTGATACTCGAAACCAATAAGTACTATTGCCTAGGGCAAAAATGCACATACCGTTGTAATCGATCGAACTTCTGCTTTAAGATGCAACAGGAATTTCTCGAGTTCGTCAATCCGTTCGCGAGATTGGGGGGTTTGAAGTTAAGGAATGGTTGCGAAACTATCAAAATTTTCGCTGATCTGATACTCGAAACCAATAACTACTATTGCCTAGGGCAAAAATACACATACCGTTGTAACCGGGCGAGATTATGCTTTCAGATGCAACTGGGATTTCCCGAGTTGGTAATCCGTGCGCGAGATATGGGAGTTTATACTTAAGGAATGGTTGAGAAATCATCAAAATTTTCGCAAGTCTGATACTCGAAACCAATAACTACTTTGCCTAGGGCAAAAATACACATACGGTTGTAATCGATCGAACTTCTGCTTTAAGATGCAACAGGAATTTCTCGAGTTCGTCAATCCGTTGGCGAGATATGGGAATTTGAAGTTAAGGAATGGTTGAGAAGCCATCAAAATTTTCGCAAGTCTGATACTCGAAACCAATAACTACTATGGCCTAGGGCAAAAATACACACACCATTGTAATCGGGCGAGTTTGTGCTTTCAGATGCAACTGGAATTTCTCGAGTTCGTCAATCCGTTCGCGAGGTATGGGAGTTTGAAGTTAAGGAATTGTTGAGAAATCATCAAAATTTTTGCAAGTCTGACACTCGAAACCAATAACTACTATTGCCTAGGGCCAAAATACACATACCGTTGTAATCGGGCGAGCTTCTACTATCAGATGCAGCAGGAATTTCTCGAGTTCGTCAATCCGTTCGCGAGATTGGGGGGTTTGAAGTTAAGGAATGGTTGCGAAACTATCAAAATTTTCGCTGGTCTGATACTCGAAACCAATAAGTACTATTGCCTAGGGCAAAAATACACATACCGTTGTAATCGATCGAACTTCTGCTATAAGATGCAACAGGAATTTCTCGAGTTCGTCAATCCGTTCGCGAGATATGGGAGTTTGAAGTTAAGGAATGGTTGCGAAACTACCAAAATTTTCGCTGGTCTGATACTCGAAACCAATAACTGCTATGGCCTAGGGCAAAAATACAAATACCATTGTAATCGGGCGAGCTTCTACTTTCAGATGCAGCAGGAATTTCTCGAGTTCGTCAATCAGTTCGCGAGATTTGGGGGTTTCAAGTTAAGGAATGGATGAGAAACTATCAAAATTTTCGCTGGTCTGATACTCGAAACCAATAACTACTATTGCCTAGGGCAAAAATACACATACCGTTGTAATCGATCGAGCTTCTGCTTTCAGATGCAACAGGAATTTCTCGAGTTCGTCAATCCGTGCGCGAGATATGGGAGTTTGAAGTTAAGGAATGGTTGAGAAGCCATCAAAATTTTCGCAAGTCTGATACTCGAAACCAATTACTACTATTGCCTAGGGCAAAAATACACATACCGTTGTAGTCGGGCGAGCTTCTACTTTCAGATGGAGCAGGAATTTCTCGAGTTCGTCAATCCGTTCGCGAGATTTGGGGGTTTGAAGTTAAGGAATGGTTGAGAAACTATCAAAATTTTCGCAAGTCTGATACTCGAAACCAATAACTGGAATGGCCTAGGGGAAAAGTACACATACCATTGTAATCGGACGAGTTTCTGCTTTCAGATGCAACAGGAATTTCTCGAGTTCGTCAATCCGTTCGCGAGATATGGGAGTTTGAAGTTAAGGAATGGTTGAGAAACCATCAAAATTTTCGAAAGTCTGATACTCGAAACCAATAACTGCTATGGTCTAGGGCAAAGATACAAATACCATTGTAATCGGGCGAGCTTCTACTTTCAGATGCAGCAGGAATTTCTCGAGTTCGTCAATCAGTTCGCGAGATTTGGGGGTTTCAAGTTAAGGAATGGATGAGAAACTGTCAAAATTTTCGCTGGTCTGATACTCGAAACCAATAACTACTATTGCCTAGGGCAAAAATACACATACCGTTGTAATCGATCGAGCTTCTGCTTTCAGATGCAACAGGAATTTCTCGAGTTCGTCAATCCGTGCGCGAGATATGGGAGTTTGAAGTTAAGGAATGGTTGAGAAGCCATCAAAATTTTCGCAAGTCTGATACTCGAAACCAATTACTACTATTGCCTAGGGCAAAAATACACATACCGTTGTAGTCGGGCGAGCTTCTACTTTCAGATGGAGCAGGAATTTCTCGAGTTCGTCAATCCGTTCGCGAGATTTGGGGGTTTGAAGTTAAGGAATGGTTGAGAAACTATCAAAATTTTCGCAAGTCTGATACTCGAAACCAATAACTGGAATGGCCTAGGGGAAAAGTACACATACCATTGTAATCGGACGAGTTTCTGCTTTCAGATGCAACAGGAATTTCTCGAGTTCGTCAATCCGTTCGCGAGATATGGGAGTTTGAAGTTAAGGAATGGTTGAGAAACCATCAAAATTTTCGAAAGTCTGATACTCGAAACCAATAACTGCTATGGTCTAGGGCAAAGATACAAATACCATTGTAATCGGGCGAGATTATGCTTTCAGATGCAACTGGAATTTCCCGAGTTGGTAATCCGTGCGCGAGATATGGGAGTTTATAGTTAAGGAATGGTTGAGAAATCATCAAAATTTTCGCAAGTCTGATACTCGAAACCAATAACTACTTTGCCTAGGGCAAAAATACACATACGGTTGTAATCGGGCGAGCTTCTACTTTCAGATGCAACAGGAATTTCTCGAGTTCGTCAATCCGTTCGCGAGATATGGGAGTTTGAAGTTACGGAATGGTTGCGAAACTATCAAAATTTTCGCTGGTCTGATACTCGAAACCAATAACTGCTATGGCCTAGGGCAAAAATACAAATACCATTGTAATCGGGCGAGATTATGCTTTCAGATGCAACTGGAATTTCTCGAGTTGGTAATGCGCTCGCGAGATATGGGAGTTTGAAGTTAAGGAATGGTTGAGAAACTATCAAAATTTTCGCTGGTCTGATACTCGAAACCAATAAGTACTATTGCCTAGGGCAAAAATGCACATACCGTTGTAATCGATCGAACTTCTGCTTTAAGATGCAACAGGAATTTCTCGAGTTCGTCAATCCGTTCGCGAGATTGGGGGGTTTGAAGTTAAGGAATGGTTGCGAAACTATCAAAATTTTCGCTGATCTGATACTCGAAACCAATAACTACTATTGCCTAGGGCAAAAATACACATACCGTTGTAATCGGGCGAGATTATGCTTTCAGATGCAACTGGAATTTCCCGAGTTGGTAATCCGTGCGCGAGATATGGGAGTTTATACTTAAGGAATGGTTGAGAAATCATCAAAATTTTCGCAAGTCTGATACTCGAAACCAATAACTACTTTGCCTAGGGCAAAAATACACATACGGTTGTAATCGATCGAACTTCTGCTTTAAGATGCAACAGGAATTTCTCGAGTTCGTCAATCCGTTGGCGAGATATGGGAATTTGAAGTTAAGGAATGGTTGAGAAGCCATCAAAATTTTCGCAAGTCTGATACTCGAAACCAATAACTACTATGGCCTAGGGCAAAAATACACACACCATTGTAATCGGGCGAGTTTGTGCTTTCAGATGCAACTGGAATTTCTCGAGTTCGTCAATCCGTTCGCGAGGTATGGGAGTTTGAAGTTAAGGAATTGTTAAGAAATCATCAAAATTTTTGCAAGTCTGACACTCGAAACCAATAACTACTATTGCCTAGGGCCAAAATACACATACCGTTGTAATCGGGCGAGCTTCTACTATCAGATGCAGCAGGAATTTCTCGAGTTCGTCAATCCGTTCGCGAGATTGGGGGGTTTGAAGTTAAGGAATGGTTGCGAAACTATCAAAATTTTCGCTGGTCTGATACTCGAAACCAATAACTGCTATGGCCTAGGGCAAAAATACAAATACCCTTGTAATCGGGCGAGCTTCTACTTTCAGATGCAGCTGGAATTTCTCGAGTTCGTCAATCGGTTCGCGAGATTTGGGGGTTTCAAGTTAAGGAATGGTTGAGAAACTATCAAAATTTTCGCTGATCTGATACTCGAAACCAATAACTACTATTGCCTAGGGCAAAAATACACATACCGTTGTAATCGATCGAGCTTCTGCTTTCAGATGCAACAGGAATTTCTCGAGTTCGTCAATCCGTTGGCGAGATATGGGAGTTTGAAGCTAAGGAATGGTTGAGAAGCCATCAAAATTTTCGCAAGTCTGATACTCGAAACCAATAACTACTATGGCCTAGGGCAAAAATACACACACCATTGTAATCGGGAGAGTTTCTGCTTTCAGATGCAACTGGAATTTCTCGAGTTGGTAATCCGTTCGCGAGATATGGGAGTTTGAAGTTAAGGAATGGTTGAGAAACCATCAAAATTTTCGCAAGTCTGATACTCGAAACCAATAACTACTATGGCCTAGGGCAAAAATACAAATACCATTGTAATCGGGCGAGATTATGCTTTCAGATGCAACCGGAATTTCTCGAGTTGGTAATCCGTTCGCGAGATATGGGAGTTTGAAGTTAAGGAATGGTTGAGAAATCATCAAAATTTTCGCAAGTCTGATACTCGAAACCAATAACTACTATTGCCTAGGGCAAAAATACACATACCGTTGTAATCGGGCGATCTTCTACCTTCAGATGCAACTGGAATTTCTCGAGTTCGTCAATCCGTTCGCGAGATATGGGAGTTTGAAGTTAAGGAATGGTTGAGAAATCATCAAAATTTTTGCAAGTCTGACACTCGAAACCAATAACTACTATTGCCTAGGGCCAAAATACACATACCGTTGTAATCGGGCGAGATTATGCTTTCAGATGCAACTGGAATTTCTCGAGTTGGTAATACGTTCGCGAGATATGGGAGTTTGAAGTTAAGGAATGGTTGAGAAATCATCAAAATTTTCGCTGGTCTGATACTCGAAACCAATAACTACTATTGCCTAGGGCAAAAATACACATACCGTTGTAATCGATCGAGCTTTTGCTTTCAGATGCAACAGGAATTTCCCGAGTTCGTCAATCCGTTCACGAGATATGGGAGTTTGAAGGTAAGGATTGGTTGAGAAACTATCAAAATTTTAGTAAGTCTGATACTCGAAACGAATAACTACCAATGCCTAGGGCAAACATACACATACCGTTGTAATCGGGCGAGCTTCTACTTTCAGATGCAGCAGGAATTTCTCGAGTTCGTCAATCCGTTCGCGACATATGGAAGTTTGAAGTTAAGGAATGGTTGAGAAATCTGCAAAATTTTTGCAGGTCTGACACTCGAAAACAATAACTTCTATTGCCTAGGGCAAAATGCACAAACCGTTGTAATCGGGCGAGCTTCTACTTTCAGATGCAGCAGGAATTTCTCGAGTTCGTCAATCCGTTCGCGAGATATGGGAGTTTGAAGTTAAGGAATGGTTGAGAAACCATCAAAATTTTCGCAAGTCTGACACTCGAAACCAATAACAGCGATGGTTTAGGGCAAAAATACACATACCATTGTAATCGGGCGAGATTATGCTTTTAGATGCAACTGGAATTTCTCGAGTTGGTAATCCGTTCGCGAGATATGGGTGTTTGAAGTTAAGGA
Source organism: Ptiloglossa arizonensis (assembly GCF_051014685.1). Classification (NCBI taxonomy): domain Eukaryota; kingdom Metazoa; phylum Arthropoda; class Insecta; order Hymenoptera; family Colletidae; genus Ptiloglossa; species Ptiloglossa arizonensis. Next base: position 642,354 of record NW_027478458.1, on the reverse strand, counting down.
ATGGTTGAGAAATCATCAAAATTTTCGCAAGTCTGATACTCGAAACCCATAACTACTATTGCCTAGGGCAAAAATACACATACCGTTGTAATCGGGCGATCTTCTACCTTTAGATGCAACAGGAATTTCTCGAGTTCGTCAATCCGTTCGCGAGAAATGGGAGTTTGAAATTAAGGAATGTTTGAGAAATCATCAAAATTTTCGCAAGTCTGATACTCGAAACCAATAACTACTATTGCCTAGGGCAAGAGTACACATACCGTTGTAATCGGGCGAGCTTCTACTTTCAGATGCAGCAGGAATTTCTCGAGTTCGTCAATCCGTTCACGAGATTTGGGGGTTTGAAGTTAAGGAATGGTTGAGAAACTATCAAAATTTTCGCTGGTCTGATACTCGAAACCAATAACTGGAATGGCCCAGGGGAAAAGTACACATACCGTTGTAATCGATCGAGCTTCTGCTTGCAGATGCAACAGGAATTTCTCGAGTTCGTCAATCCGTTCGCGAGATATGGGAGTTTGAAGTTAAGGAATGGTTGAGAAATCATCAAAATTTTTGCAAGTCTGACACTCGAAACCAATAACTACTATTGCCTAGGGCCAAAATACACATACCGTTGTAATCGGGCGAGATTATGCTTTCAGATGCAACTGGAATTTCTCGAGTTGGTAATACGTTCGCGAGATATGGGAGTTTGAAGTTAAGGAATGGTTGAGAAATCATCAAAATTTTCGCTGGTCTGATACTCGAAACCAATAACTACTATTGCCTAGGGCAAAAATACACATACCGTTGTAATCGATCGAGCTTCTGCTTGCAGATGCAACAGGATTTTCTCGAGTTCGTCAATCCGTTCGCGAGATATGGGAGATTGAACTTAAGGAATCGTTGAGAAACCATCAAAATTTTCGCTGGTCTGATACTCGAAACCAATAACTGGAATGGCCTAGGGGAGAAGTACACACCCCATTGTAATCGGGCGAGTTTCTACTTTCAGATGCAACAGGAATTTCTCGAGTTCGTCAATCCGTTCGCGAGATATGGGAGTTTGAAGTTAAGGAATGGTTGAGAAACCATCAAAATTTTCGCTGGTCTGATACTCGAAACCAATAACTGGAATGGCCTAGGAGAAAAGTACACATACCATTGTAATCGGACGGGTTTCTGCTTTTAGATACAACTCGAATTTCTCGAGTTCGTCAATCCGTTCGCGAGAAATGGGAGTTTGAAGTTAAGGAATGGTTGAGAAATCATCAAAATTTTCGCAAGTCTGATACTCGAAACCAATAACTACTATTGCCTAGGGCAAGAGTACACATACCGTTGTAATCGGGCGAGCTTCTACTTTCAAATGCAGCAGGAATTTCTCGAGTTCGTCAATCCGTTCACGAGATTTGGGGGTTTGAAGTTAAGGAATGGTTGAGAAACTATCAAAATTTTCGCTGGTCTGATACTCGAAACCAATAACTGGAATGGCCCAGGGGAAAAGTACACATACCGTTGTAATCGATCGAGCTTCTGCTTGCAGATGCAACAGGAATTTCTCGAGTTCGTCAATCCGTTCGCGAGATATGGGAGTTTGAACTTAAGGAATCGTTGAGAAACCATCAAAATTTTCGCTGGTCTGATACTCGAAACCAATAACTGGAATGGCCTAGGGGAAAAGTACACACCCCATTGTAATCGGGCGAGTTTCTACTTTCAGATGCAACAGGAATTTCTCGAGTTCGTCAATCCGTTCGCGAGATATGGGAGTTTGAAGTTAAGGAATGGTTGAGAAACCATCAAAATTTTCGCTGGTCTGATACTCGAAACCAATAACTGGAATGGCCTAGGGGAAAAGTACACATACCATTGTAATCGGACGAGTTTCTGCTTTTAGATGCAACTCGAATTTCTCTAGTTCGTCAATCCGTTCGCGAGATATGGGAGTTTGAAGTTAAGGAATAGTTGAGAAACCATCAAAATTTTCGCAAGTCTGATACTCGAAACCAATAACTACTTTGCCTAGGGCAAAAATACACATACGGTTGTAATCGATCGAACTTCTGCTTTAAGATGCAACAGGAATTTCTCGAGTTCGTCAATCCGTTGGCGAGATATGGGAATTTGAAGTTAAGGAATGGTTGAGAAGCCATCAAAATTTTCGCAAGTCTGATACTCGAAACCAATAACTACTATGGCCTAGGGCAAAAATACACACACCATTGTAATCGGGCGAGTTTGTGCTTTCAGATGCAACTGGAATTTCTCGAGTTCGTCAATCCGTTCGCGAGGTATGGGAGTTTGAAGTTAAGGAATTGTTGAGAAATCATCAAAATTTTTGCAAGTCTGACACTCGAAACCAATAACTACTATTGCCTAGGGCCAAAATACACATACCGTTGTAATCGGGCGAGCTTCTACTATCAGATGCAGCAGGAATTTCTCGAGTTCGTCAATCCGTTCGCGAGATTGGGGGGTTTGAAGTTAAGGAATGGTTGCGAAACTATCAAAATTTTCGCTGGTCTGATACTCGAAACCAATAACTGCTATGGCCTAGGGCAAAAATACAAATACCCTTGTAATCGGGCGAGCTTCTACTTTCAGATGCAGCTGGAATTTCTCGAGTTCGTCAATCGGTTCGCGAGATTTGGGGGTTTCAAGTTAAGGAATGGTTGAGAAACCATCAAAATTTTCGCTGGTCTGATACTCGAAACCAATAACTGGAATGGCCTAGGGGAAAAGTACACACCCCATTGTAATCGGGCGAGTTTCTGCTTTCAGATGCAACTGGAATTTCTCGAGTTGGTAATCCGTTCGCGAGATATGGGAGTTTGAAGTTAAGGAATGGTTGCGAAACTATCAAAATTTTCGCTGGTCTGATACTCGAAACCAATAACTGCTATGGCCTAGGGCAAAAATACAAATACCCTTGTAATCGGGCGAGCTTCTACTTTCAGATGCAGCTGGAATTTCTCGAGTTCGTCAATCCGTTCGCGAGATTGGGGGGTTTGAAGTTAAGGAATGGTTGCGAAACTATCAAAATTTTCGCTGGTCTGATACTCGAAACCAATAACTACTATTGCCTAGGGCAAAAATACACATACCGTTGTAATCGATCGAGCTTCTGCTTTCAGATGCAACAGGAATTTCTCGAGTTCGTCAATCCGTTGGCGAGATATGGGAGTTTGAAGCTAAGGAATGGTTGAGAAGCCATCAAAATTTTCGCAAGTCTGATACTCGAAACCAATAACTACTATGGCCTAGGGCAAAAATACACACACCATTGTAATCGGGAGAGTTTCTGCTTTCAGATGCAACTGGAATTTCTCGAGTTGGTAATCCGTTCGCGAGATATGGGAGTTTGAAGTTAAGGAATGGTTGAGAAACCATCAAAATTTTCGCAAGTCTGGTACTCGAAACCAATAACTACTATGGCCTAGGGCAAAAATACAAATACCATTGTAATCGGGCGAGATTATGCTTTCAGATGCAACCGGAATTTCTCGAGTTGGTAATCCGTTCGCGAGATATGGGAGTTTGAAGTTAAGGAATGGTTGAGAAATCATCAAAATTTTCGCAAGTCTGATACTCGAAACCAATAACTACTATTGCCTAGGGCAAAAATACACATACCGTTGTAATCGGGCGATCTTCTACCTTCAGATGCAACTGGAATTTCTCGAGTTCGTCAATCCGTTCGCGAGATATGGGAGTTTGAAGTTAAGGAATGGTTGAGAAATCATCAAAATTTTTGCAAGTCTGACACTCGAAACCAATAACTACTATTGCCTAGGGCCAAAATACACATACCGTTGTAATCGGGCGAGATTATGCTTTCAGATGCAACTGGAATTTCTCGAGTTGGTAATACGTTCGCGAGTTATGGGAGTTTGAAGTTAAGGAATGGTTGAGAAATCATCAAAATTTTCGCTGGTCTGATACTCGAAACCAATAACTACTATTGCCTAGGGCAAAAATACACATACCGTTGTAATCGATCGAGCTTTTGCTTTCAGATGCAACAGGAATTTCCCGAGTTCGTCAATCCGTTCACGAGATATGGGAGTTTGAAGGTAAGGATTGGTTGAGAAACTATCAAAATTTTAGTAAGTCTGATACTCGAAACGAATAACTACCAATGCCTAGGGCAAACATACACATACCGTTGTAATCGGGCGAGCTTCTACTTTCAGATGCAGCAGGAATTTCTCGAGTTCGTCAATCCGTTCGCGACATATGGAAGTTTGAAGTTAAGGAATGGTTGAGAAATCTGCAAAATTTTTGCAGGTCTGACACTCGAAAACAATAACTTCTATTGCCTAGGGCAAAATGCACAAACCGTTGTAATCGGGCGAGCTTCTACTTTCAGATGCAGCAGGAATTTCTCGAGTTCGTCAATCCGTTCGCGAGATATGGGAGTTTGAAGTTAAGGAATGGTTGAGAAACCATCAAAATTTTCGCAAGTCTGACACTCGAAACCAATAACAGCGATGGTTTAGGGCAAAAATACACATACCATTGTAATCGGGCGAGATTATGCTTTTAGATGCAACTGGAATTTCTCGAGTTGGTAATCCGTTCGCGAGATATGGGAGTTTGAAGTTAAGGAATGGTTGAGAAATCATCAAAATTTTCGCAAGTCTGATACTCGAAACCCATAACTACTATTGCCTAGGGCAAAAATACACATACCGTTGTAATCGGGCGATCTTCTACCTTTAGATGCAACAGGAATTTCTCGAGTTCGTCAATCCGTTCGCGAGAAATGGGAGTTTGAAATTAAGGAATGTTTGAGAAATCATCAAAATTTTCGCAAGTCTGATACTCGAAACCAATAACTACTATTGCCTAGGGCAAGAGTACACATACCGTTGTAATCGGGCGAGCTTCTACTTTCAGATGCAGCAGGAATTTCTCGAGTTCGTCAATCCGTTCACGAGATTTGGGGGTTTGAAGTTAAGGAATGGTTGAGAAACTATCAAAATTTTCGCTGGTCTGATACTCGAAACCAATAACTGGAATGGCCCAGGGGAAAAGTACACATACCGTTGTAATCGATCGAGCTTCTGCTTGCAGATGCAACAGGAATTTCTCGAGTTCGTCAATCCGTTCGCGAGATATGGGAGTTTGAAGTTAAGGAATGGTTGAGAAATCATCAAAATTTTTGCAAGTCTGACACTCGAAACCAATAACTACTATTGCCTAGGGCCAAAATACACATACCGTTGTAATCGGGCGAGATTATGCTTTCAGATGCAACTGGAATTTCTCGAGTTGGTAATACGTTCGCGAGATATGGGAGTTTGAAGTTAAGGAATGGTTGAGAAATCATCAAAATTTTCGCTGGTCTGATACTCGAAACCAATAACTACTATTGCCTAGGGCAAAAATACACATACCGTTGTAATCGATCGAGCTTCTGCTTGCAAATGCAACAGGATTTTCTCGAGTTCGTCAATCCGTTCGCGAGATATGGGAGATTGAACTTAAGGAATCGTTGAGAAACCATCAAAATTTTCGCTGGTCTGATACTCGAAACCAATAACTGGAATGGCCTAGGGGAGAAGTACACACCCCATTGTAATCGGGCGAGTTTCTACTTTCAGATGCAACAGGAATTTCTCGAGTTCGTCAATCCGTTCGCGAGATATGGGAGTTTGAAGTTAAGGAATGGTTGAGAAACCATCAAAATTTTCGCTGGTCTGATACTCGAAACCAATAACTGGAATGGCCTAGGAGAAAAGTACACATACCATTGTAATCGGACGGGTTTCTGCTTTTAGATACAACTCGAATTTCTCGAGTTCGTCAATCCGTTCGCGAGAAATGGGAGTTTGAAGTTAAGGAATGGTTGAGAAATCATCAAAATTTTCGCAAGTCTGATACTCGAAACCAATAACTACTATTGCCTAGGGCAAGAGTACACATACCGTTGTAATCGGGCGAGCTTCTACTTTCAAATGCAGCAGGAATTTCTCGAGTTCGTCAATCCGTTCACGAGATTTGGGGGTTTGAAGTTAAGGAATGGTTGAGAAACTATCAAAATTTTCGCTGGTCTGATACTCGAAACCAATAACTGGAATGGCCCAGGGGAAAAGTACACATACCGTTGTAATCGATCGAGCTTCTGCTTGCAGATGCAACAGGAATTTCTCGAGTTCGTCAATCCGTTCGCGAGATATGGGAGTTTGAACTTAAGGAATCGTTGAGAAACCATCAAAATTTTCGCTGGTCTGATACTCGAAACCAATAACTGGAATGGCCTAGGGGAAAAGTACACACCCCATTGTAATCGGGCGAGTTTCTACTTTCAGATGCAACAGGAATTTCTCGAGTTCGTCAATCCGTTCGCGAGATATGGGAGTTTGAAGTTAAGGAATGGTTGAGAAACCATCAAAATTTTCGCTGGTCTGATACTCGAAACCAATAACTGGAATGGCCTAGGGGAAAAGTACACATACCATTGTAATCGGACGTGTTTCTGCTTTTAGATGCAACTCGAATTTCTCTAGTTCGTCAATCCGTTCGCGAGATATGGGAGTTTGAAGTTAAGGAATAGTTGAGAAACCATCAAAATTTTCGCAATTCTGATACTCGAAACCAATAACTACTATTGCCTAGGGCAAAAATACACATACCGTTGTAATCGATCGAGCTTCTGCTTTCAGATGCAACAGGAATTTCTCGAGTTCGTCAATCCGTTCGCGAGATATGGGAGTTTGAAGTTAAGGAATGGTTGAGAAACTATCAAAATTTTCGCAAGTCTGACACTCGAAACCAATAACAGCGATGGTTTAGGGCAAAAATACACATACCATTGTAATCGGGCGAGATTATGCTTTTAGATGCAACTGGAATTTCTCGAGTTGGTAATCCGTTCGCGAGATATGGGAGTTTGAAGTTAAGGAATGGTTGAGAAATCATCAAAATTTTCGCAAGTCTGATACTCGAAACCCATAACTACTATTGCCTAGGGCAAAAATACACATACCGTTGTAATCGGGCGATCTTCTACCTTTAGATGCAACAGGAATTTCTCGAGTTCGTCAATCCGTTCGCGAGAAATGGGAGTTTGAAATTAAGGAATGTTTGAGAAATCATCAAAATTTTCGCAAGTCTGATACTCGAAACCAATAACTACTATTGCCTAGGGCAAGAGTACACATACCGTTGTAATCGGGCGAGCTTCTACTTTCAGATGCAGCAGGAATTTCTCGAGTTCGTCAATCCGTTCACGAGATTTGGGGGTTTGAAGTTAAGGAATGGTAGAGAAACTATCAAAATTTTCGCTGGTCTGATACTCGAAACCAATAACTGGAATGGCCCAGGGGAAAAGTACACATACCGTTGTAATCGATCGAGCTTCTGCTTGCAGATGCAACAGGAATTTCTCGAGTTCGTCAATCCGTTCGCGAGATATGGGAGTTTGAAGTTAAGGAATGGTTGAGAAATCATCAAAATTTTTGCAAGTCTGACACTCGAAACCAATAACTACTATTGCCTAGGGCCAAAATACACATACCGTTGTAATCGGGCGAGATTATGCTTTCAGATGCAACTGGAATTTCTCGAGTTGGTAATACGTTCGCGAGATATGGGAGTTTGAAGTTAAGGAATGGTTGAGAAATCATCAAAATTTTCGCTGGTCTGATACTCGAAACCAATAACTACTATTGCCTAGGGCAAAAATACACATACCGTTGTAATCGATCGAGCTTCTGCTTGCAGATGCAACAGGATTTTCTCGAGTTCGTCAATCCGTTCGCGAGATATGGGAGATTGAACTTAAGGAATCGTTGAGAAACCATCAAAATTTTCGCTGGTCTGATACTCGAAACCAATAACTGGAATGGCCTAGGGGAGAAGTACACACCCCATTGTAATCGGGCGAGTTTCTACTTTCAGATGCAACAGGAATTTCTCGAGTTCGTCAATCCGTTCGCGAGATATGGGAGTTTGAAGTTAAGGAATGGTTGAGAAACCATCAAAATTTTCGCTGGTCTGATACTCGAAACCAATAACTGGAATGGCCTAGGAGAAAAGTACACATACCATTGTAATCGGACGGGTTTCTGCTTTTAGATACAACTCGAATTTCTCGAGTTCGTCAATCCGTTCGCGAGAAATGGGAGTTTGAAGTTAAGGAATGGTTGAGAAATCATCAAAATTTTCGCAAGTCTGATACTCGAAACCAATAACTACTATTGCCTAGGGCAAGAGTACACATACCGTTGTAATCGGGCGAGCTTCTACTTTCAAATGCAGCAGGAATTTCTCGAGTTCGTCAATCCGTTCACGAGATTTGGGGGTTTGAAGTTAAGGAATGGTTGAGAAACTATCAAAATTTTCGCTGGTCTGATACTCGAAACCAATAACTGGAATGGCCCAGGGGAAAAGTACACATACCGTTGTAATCGATCGAGCTTCTGCTTGCAGATGCAACAGGAATTTCTCGAGTTCGTCAATCCGTTCGCGAGATATGGGAGTTTGAACTTAAGGAATCGTTGAGAAACCATCAAAATTTTCGCTGGTCTGATACTCGAAACCAATAACTGGAATGGCCTAGGGGAAAAGTACACACCCCATTGTAATCGGGCGAGTTTCTACTTTCAGATGCAACAGGAATTTCTCGAGTTCGTCAATCCGTTCGCGAGATATGGGAGTTTGAAGTTAAGGAATGGTTGAGAAACCATCAAAATTTTCGCTGGTCTGATACTCGAAACCAATAACTGGAATGGCCTAGGGGAAAAGTACACATACCATTGTAATCGGACGAGTTTCTGCTTTTAGATGCAACTCGAATTTCTCTAGTTCGTCAATCCGTTCGCGAGATATGGGAGTTTGAAGTTAAGGAATAGTTGAGAAACCATCAAAATTTTCGCAAGTCTGATACTCGAAACCAATAACTACTTTGCCTAGGGCAAAAATACACATACGGTTGTAATCGATCGAACTTCTGCTTTAAGATGCAACAGGAATTTCTCGAGTTCGTCAATCCGTTGGCGAGATATGGGAATTTGAAGTTAAGGAATGGTTGAGAAGCCATCAAAATTTTCGCAAGTCTGATACTCGAAACCAATAACTACTATGGCCTAGGGCAAAAATACACACACCATTGTAATCGGGCGAGTTTGTGCTTTCAGATGCAACTGGAATTTCTCGAGTTCGTCAATCCGTTCGCGAGGTATGGGAGTTTGAAGTTAAGGAATTGTTGAGAAATCATCAAAATTTTTGCAAGTCTGACACTCGAAACCAATAACTACTATTGCCTAGGGCCAAAATACACATACCGTTGTAATCGGGCGAGCTTCTACTATCAGATGCAGCAGGAATTTCTCGAGTTCGTCAATCCGTTCGCGAGATTGGGGGGTTTGAAGTTAAGGAATGGTTGCGAAACTATCAAAATTTTCGCTGGTCTGATACTCGAAACCAATAACTGCTATGGCCTAGGGCAAAAATACAAATACCCTTGTAATCGGGCGAGCTTCTACTTTCAGATGCAGCTGGAATTTCTCGAGTTCGTCAATCGGTTCGCGAGATTTGGGGGTTTCAAGTTAAGGAATGGTTGAGAAACTATCAAAATTTTCGCTGATCTGATACTCGAAACCAATAACTACTATTGCCTAGGGCAAAAATACACATACCGTTGTAATCGATCGAGCTTCTGCTTTCAGATGCAACAGGAATTTCTCGAGTTCGTCAATCCGTTGGCGAGATATGGGAGTTTGAAGCTAAGGAATGGTTGAGAAGCCATCAAAATTTTCGCAAGTCTGATACTCGAAACCAATAACTACTATGGCCTAGGGCAAAAATACACACACCATTGTAATCGGGAGAGTTTCTGCTTTCAGATGCAACTGGAATTTCTCGAGTTGGTAATCCGTTCGCGAGATATGGGAGTTTGAAGTTAAGGAATGGTTGAGAAACCATCAAAATTTTCGCAAGTCTGGTACTCGAAACCAATAACTACTATGGCCTAGGGCAAAAATACAAATACCATTGTAATCGGGCGAGATTATGCTTTCAGATGCAACCGGAATTTCTCGAGTTGGTAATCCGTTCGCGAGATATGGGAGTTTGAAGTTAAGGAATGGTTGAGAAATCATCAAAATTTTCGCAAGTCTGATACTCGAAACCAATAACTACTATTGCCTAGGGCAAAAATACACATACCGTTGTAATCGGGCGATCTTCTACCTTCAGATGCAACTGGAATTTCTCGAGTTCGTCAATCCGTTCGCGAGATATGGGAGTTTGAAGTTAAGGAATGGTTGAGAAATCATCAAAATTTTTGCAAGTCTGACACTCGAAACCAATAACTACTATTGCCTAGGGCCAAAATACACATACCGTTGTAATCGGGCGAGATTATGCTTTCAGATGCAACTGGAATTTCTCGAGTTGGTAATACGTTCGCGAGTTATGGGAGTTTGAAGTTAAGGAATGGTTGAGAAATCATCAAAATTTTCGCTGGTCTGATACTCGAAACCAATAACTACTATTGCCTAGGGCAAAAATACACATACCGTTGTAATCGATCGAGCTTTTGCTTTCAGATGCAACAGGAATTTCCCGAGTTCGTCAATCCGTTCACGAGATATGGGAGTTTGAAGGTAAGGATTGGTTGAGAAACTATCAAAATTTTAGTAAGTCTGATACTCGAAACGAATAACTACCAATGCCTAGGGCAAACATACACATACCGTTGTAATCGGGCGAGCTTCTACTTTCAGATGCAGCAGGAATTTCTCGAGTTCGTCAATCCGTTCGCGACATATGGAAGTTTGAAGTTAAGGAATGGTTGAGAAATCTGCAAAATTTTTGCAGGTCTGACACTCGAAAACAATAACTTCTATTGCCTAGGGCAAAATGCACAAACCGTTGTAATCGGGCGAGCTTCTACTTTCAGATGCAGCAGGAATTTCTCGAGTTCGTCAATCCGTTCGCGAGATATGGGAGTTTGAAGTTAAGGAATGGTTGAGAAACCATCAAAATTTTCGCAAGTCTGACACTCGAAACCAATAACAGCGATGGTTTAGGGCAAAAATACACATACCATTGTAATCGGGCGAGATTATGCTTTTAGATGCAACTGGAATTTCTCGAGTTGGTAATCCGTTCGCGAGATATGGGAGTTTGAAGTTAAGGAATGGTTGAGAAATCATCAAAATTTTCGCAAGTCTGATACTCGAAACCCATAACTACTATTGCCTAGGGCAAAAATACACATACCGTTGTAATCGGGCGATCTTCTACCTTTAGATGCAACAGGAATTTCTCGAGTTCGTCAATCCGTTCGCGAGAAATGGGAGTTTGAAATTAAGGAATGTTTGAGAAATCATCAAAATTTTCGCAAGTCTGATACTCGAAACCAATAACTACTATTGCCTAGGGCAAGAGTACACATACCGTTGTAATCGGGCGAGCTTCTACTTTCAGATGCAGCAGGAATTTCTCGAGTTCGTCAATCCGTTCACGAGATTTGGGGGTTTGAAGTTAAGGAATGGTTGAGAAACTATCAAAATTTTCGCTGGTCTGATACTCGAAACCAATAACTGGAATGGCCCAGGGGAAAAGTACACATACCGTTGTAATCGATCGAGCTTCTGCTTGCAGATGCAACAGGAATTTCTCGAGTTCGTCAATCCGTTCGCGAGATATGGGAGTTTGAAGTTAAGGAATGGTTGAGAAATCATCAAAATTTTTGCAAGTCTGACACTCGAAACCAATAACTACTATTGCCTAGGGCCAAAATACACATACCGTTGTAATCGGGCGAGATTATGCTTTCAGATGCAACTGGAATTTCTCGAGTTGGTAATACGTTCGCGAGATATGGGAGTTTGAAGTTAAGGAATGGTTGAGAAATCATCAAAATTTTCGCTGGTCTGATACTCGAAACCAATAACTACTATTGCCTAGGGCAAAAATACACATACCGTTGTAATCGATCGAGCTTCTGCTTGCAGATGCAACAGGATTTTCTCGAGTTCGTCAATCCGTTCGCGAGATATGGGAGATTGAACTTAAGGAATCGTTGAGAAACCATCAAAATTTTCGCTGGTCTGATACTCGAAACCAATAACTGGAATGGCCTAGGGGAGAAGTACACACCCCATTGTAATCGGGCGAGTTTCTACTTTCAGATGCAACAGGAATTTCTCGAGTTCGTCAATCCGTTCGCGAGATATGGGAGTTTGAAGTTAAGGAATGGTTGAGAAACCATCAAAATTTTCGCTGGTCTGATACTCGAAACCAATAACTGGAATGGCCTAGGAGAAAAGTACACATACCATTGTAATCGGACGGGTTTCTGCTTTTAGATACAACTCGAATTTCTCGAGTTCGTCAATCCGTTCGCGAGAAATGGGAGTTTGAAGTTAAGGAATGGTTGAGAAATCATCAAAATTTTCGCAAGTCTGATACTCGAAACCAATAACTACTATTGCCTAGGGCAAGAGTACACATACCGTTGTAATCGGGCGAGCTTCTACTTTCAAATGCAGCAGGAATTTCTCGAGTTCGTCAATCCGTTCACGAGATTTGGGGGTTTGAAGTTAAGGAATGGTTGAGAAACTATCAAAATTTTCGCTGGTCTGATACTCGAAACCAATAACTGGAATGGCCCAGGGGAAAAGTACACATACCGTTGTAATCGATCGAGCTTCTGCTTGCAGATGCAACAGGAATTTCTCGAGTTCGTCAATCCGTTCGCGAGATATGGGAGTTTGAACTTAAGGAATCGTTGAGAAACCATCAAAATTTTCGCTGGTCTGATACTCGAAACCAATAACTGGAATGGCCTAGGGGAAAAGTACACACCCCATTGTAATCGGGCGAGTTTCTACTTTCAGATGCAACAGGAATTTCTCGAGTTCGTCAATCCGTTCGCGAGATATGGGAGTTTGAAGTTAAGGAATGGTTGAGAAACCATCAAAATTTTCGCTGGTCTGATACTCGAAACCAATAACTGGAATGGCCTAGGGGAAAAGTACACATACCATTGTAATCGGACGTGTTTCTGCTTTTAGATGCAACTCGAATTTCTCTAGTTCGTCAATCCGTTCGCGAGATATGGGAGTTTGAAGTTAAGGAATAGTTGAGAAACCATCAAAATTTTCGCAATTCTGATACTCGAAACCAATAACTACTATTGCCTAGGGCAAAAATACACATACCGTTGTAATCGATCGAGCTTCTGCTTTCAGATGCAACAGGAATTTCTCGAGTTCGTCAATCCGTTCGCGAGATATGGGAGTTTGAAGTTAAGGAACGGTTGAGAAATCATCAGAATTTTCGCAAGTCTGATACTCGAAACCAATAACTGGAATGGCCTAGGGGAAAAGTACACATACCGTTGTAATCGATCGAACTTCTGCTTTAAGATGCAACAGGAATTTCTCGAGTTCGTCAATCCGTTGGCGAGATATGGGAATTTGAAGTTAAGGAATGGTTGAGAAGCCATCAAAATTTTCGCAAGTCTGATACTCGAAACCAATAACTACTATGGCCTAGGGCAAAAATACACACACCATTGTAATCGGGCGAGTTTGTGCTTTCAGATGCAACTGGAATTTCTCGAGTTCGTCAATCCGTTCGCGAGGTATGGGAGTTTGAAGTTAAGGAATTGTTGAGAAATCATCAAAATTTTTGCAAGTCTGACACTCGAAACCAATAACTACTATTGCCTAGGGCCAAAATACACATACCGTTGTAATCGGGCGAGCTTCTACTATCAGATGCAGCAGGAATTTCTCGAGTTCGTCAATCCGTTCGCGAGATTGGGGGGTTTGAAGTTAAGGAATGGTTGCGAAACTATCAAAATTTTCGCTGGTCTGATACTCGAAACCAATAACTGCTATGGCCTAGGGCAAAAATACAAATACCCTTGTAATCGGGCGAGCTTCTACTTTCAGATGCAGCTGGAATTTCTCGAGTTCGTCAATCGGTTCGCGAGATTTGGGGGTATCAAGTTAAGGAATGGTTGAGAAACTATCAAAATTTTCGCTGATCTGATACTCGAAACCAATAACTACTATTGCCTAGGGCAAAAATACACATACCGTTGTAATCGATCGAGCTTCTGCTTTCAGATGCAACAGGAATTTCTCGAGTTCGTCAATCCGTTGGCGAGATATGGGAGTTTGAAGTTAAGGAATGGTTGAGAAATCATCAAAATTTTTGCAAGTCTGACACTCGAAACCAATAACTACTATTGCCTAGGGCCAAAATACACATACCGTTGTAATCGGGCGAGATTATGCTTTCAGATGCAACTGGAATTTCTCGAGTTGGTAATACGTTCGCGAGTTATGGGAGTTTGAAGTTAAGGAATGGTTGAGAAATCATCAAAATTTTCGCTGGTCTGATACTCGAAACCAATAACTACTATTGCCTAGGGCAAAAATACACATACCGTTGTAATCGATCGAGCTTTTGCTTTCAGATGCAACAGGAATTTCCCGAGTTCGTCAATCCGTTCACGAGATATGGGAGTTTGAAGGTAAGGATTGGTTGAGAAACTATCAAAATTTTAGTAAGTCTGATACTCGAAACGAATAACTACCAATGCCTAGGGCAAACATACACATACCGTTGTAATCGGGCGAGCTTCTACTTTCAGATGCAGCAGGAATTTCTCGAGTTCGTCAATCCGTTCGCGACATATGGAAGTTTGAAGTTAAGGAATGGTTGAGAAATCTGCAAAATTTTTGCAGGTCTGACACTCGAAAACAATAACTTCTATTGCCTAGGGCAAAATGCACAAACCGTTGTAATCGGGCGAGCTTCTACTTTCAGATGCAGCAGGAATTTCTCGAGTTCGTCAATCCGTTCGCGAGATATGGGAGTTTGATGTTAAGGAATGGTTGAGAAACCATCAAAATTTTCGCAAGTCTGACACTCGAAACCAATAACAGCGATGGTTTAGGGTAAAAATACACATACCATTGTAATCGGGCGAGATTATGCTTTTAGATGCAACTGGAATTTCTCGAGTTGGTAATCCGTTCGCGAGATATGGGAGTTTGAAGTTAAGGAATGGTTGAGAAATCATCAAAATTTTCGCAAGTCTGATACTCGAAACCCATAACTACTATTGCCTAGGGCAAAAATACACATACCGTTGTAATCGGGCGATCTTCTACCTTTAGATGCAACAGGAATTTCTCGAGTTCGTCAATCCGTTCGCGAGAAATGGGAGTTTGAAATTAAGGAATGTTTGAGAAATCATCAAAATTTTCGCAAGTCTGATACTCGAAACCAATAACTACTATTGCCTAGGGCAAGAGTACACATACCGTTGTAATCGGGCGAGCTTCTACTTTCAGATGCAGCAGGAATTTCTCGAGTTCGTCAATCCGTTCACGAGATTTGGGGGTTTGAAGTTAAGGAATGGTTGAGAAACTATCAAAATTTTCGCTGGTCTGATACTCGAAACCAATAACTGGAATGGCCCAGGGGAAAAGTACACATACCGTTGTAATCGATCGAGCTTCTGCTTGCAGATGCAACAGGAATTTCTCGAGTTCGTCAATCCGTTCGCGAGATATGGGAGTTTGAAGTTAAGGAATGGTTGAGAAATCATCAAAATTTTTGCAAGTCTGACACTCGAAACCAATAACTACTATTGCCTAGGGCCAAAATACACATACCGTTGTAATCGGGCGAGATTATGCTTTCAGATGCAACTGGAATTTCTCGAGTTGGTAATACGTTCGCGAGATATGGGAGTTTGAAGTTAAGGAATGGTTGAGAAATCATCAAAATTTTCGCTGGTCTGATACTCGAAACCAATAACTACTATTGCCTAGGGCAAAAATACACATACCGTTGTAATCGATCGAGCTTCTGCTTGCAGATGCAACAGGATTTTCTCGAGTTCGTCAATCCGTTCGCGAGATATGGGAGATTGAACTTAAGGAATCGTTGAGAAACCATCAAAATTTTCGCTGGTCTGATACTCGAAACCAATAACTGGAATGGCCTAGGGGAGAAGTACACACCCCATTGTAATCGGGCGAGTTTCTACTTTCAGATGCAACAGGAATTTCTCGAGTTCGTCAATCCGTTCGCGAGATATGGGAGTTTGAAGTTAAGGAATGGTTGAGAAACCATCAAAATTTTCGCTGGTCTGATACTCGAAACCAATAACTGGAATGGCCTAGGAGAAAAGTACACATACCATTGTAATCGGACGGGTTTCTGCTTTTAGATACAACTCGAATTTCTCGAGTTCGTCAATCCGTTCGCGAGAAATGGGAGTTTGAAGTTAAGGAATGGTTGAGAAATCATCAAAATTTTCGCAAGTCTGATACTCGAAACCAATAACTACTATTGCCTAGGGCAAGAGTACACATACCGTTGTAATCGGGCGAGCTTCTACTTTCAAATGCAGCAGGAATTTCTCGAGTTCGTCAATCCGTTCACGAGATTTGGGGGTTTGAAGTTAAGGAATGGTTGAGAAACTATCAAAATTTTCGCTGGTCTGATACTCGAAACCAATAACTGGAATGGCCCAGGGGAAAAGTACACATACCGTTGTAATCGATCGAGCTTCTGCTTGCAGATGCAACAGGAATTTCTCGAGTTCGTCAATCCGTTCGCGAGATATGGGAGTTTGAACTTAAGGAATCGTTGAGAAACCATCAAAATTTTCGCTGGTCTGATACTCGAAACCAATAACTGGAATGGCCTAGGGGAAAAGTACACACCCCATTGTAATCGGGCGAGTTTCTACTTTCAGATGCAACAGGAATTTCTCGAGTTCGTCAATCCGTTCGCGAGATATGGGAGTTTGAAGTTAAGGAATGGTTGAGAAACCATCAAAATTTTCGCTGGTCTGATACTCGAAACCAATAACTGGAATGGCCTAGGGGAAAAGTACACATACCATTGTAATCGGACGTGTTTCTGCTTTTAGATGCAACTCGAATTTCTCTAGTTCGTCAATCCGTTCGCGAGATATGGGAGTTTGAAGTTAAGGAATAGTTGAGAAACCATCAAAATTTTCGCAATTCTGATACTCGAAACCAATAACTACTATTGCCTAGGGCAAAAATACACATACCGTTGTAATCGATCGAGCTTCTGCTTTCAGATGCAACAGGAATTTCTCGAGTTCGTCAATCCGTTCGCGAGATATGGGAGTTTGAAGTTAAGGAACGGTTGAGAAATCATCAGAATTTTCGCAAGTCTGATACTCGAAACCAATAACTGGAATGGCCTAGGGGAAAAGTACACATACCGTTGTAATCGATCGAACTTCTGCTTTAAGATGCAACAGGAATTTCTCGAGTTCGTCAATCCGTTGGCGAGATATGGGAATTTGAAGTTAAGGAATGGTTGAGAAGCCATCAAAATTTTCGCAAGTCTGATACTCGAAACCAATAACTACTATGGCCTAGGGCAAAAATACACACACCATTGTAATCGGGCGAGTTTGTGCTTTCAGATGCAACTGGAATTTCTCGAGTTCGTCAATCCGTTCGCGAGGTATGGGAGTTTGAAGTTAAGGAATTGTTGAGAAATCATCAAAATTTTTGCAAGTCTGACACTCGAAACCAATAACTACTATTGCCTAGGGCCAAAATACACATACCGTTGTAATCGGGCGAGCTTCTACTATCAGATGCAGCAGGAATTTCTCGAGTTCGTCAATCCGTTCGCGAGATTGGGGGGTTTGAAGTTAAGGAATGGTTGCGAAACTATCAAAATTTTCGCTGGTCTGATACTCGAAACCAATAACTGCTATGGCCTAGGGCAAAAATACAAATACCCTTGTAATCGGGCGAGCTTCTACTTTCAGATGCAGCTGGAATTTCTCGAGTTCGTCAATCGGTTCGCGAGATTTGGGGGTTTCAAGTTAAGGAATGGTTGAGAAACTATCAAAATTTTCGCTGATCTGATACTCGAAACCAATAACTACTATTGCCTAGGGCAAAAATACACATACCGTTGTAATCGATCGAGCTTCTGCTTTCAGATGCAACAGGAATTTCTCGAGTTCGTCAATCCGTTGGCGAGATATGGGAGTTTGAAGCTAAGGAATGGTTGAGAAGCCATCAAAATTTTCGCAAGTCTGATACTCGAAACCAATAACTACTATGGCCTAGGGCAAAAATACACACACCATTGTAATCGGGAGAGTTTCTGCTTTCAGATGCAACTGGAATTTCTCGAGTTGGTAATCCGTTCGCGAGATATGGGAGTTTGAAGTTAAGGAATGGTTGAGAAACCATCAAAATTTTCGCAAGTCTGGTACTCGAAACCAATAACTACTATGGCCTAGGGCAAAAATACAAATACCATTGTAATCGGGCGAGATTATGCTTTCAGATGCAACCGGAATTTCTCGAGTTGGTAATCCGTTCGCGAGATATGGGAGTTTGAAGTTAAGGAATGGTTGAGAAATCATCAAAATTTTCGCAAGTCTGATACTCGAAACCAATAACTACTATTGCCTAGGGCAAAAATACACATACCGTTGTAATCGGGCGATCTTCTACCTTCAGATGCAACTGGAATTTCTCGAGTTCGTCAATCCGTTCGCGAGATATGGGAGTTTGAAGTTAAGGAATGGTTGAGAAATCATCAAAATTTTTGCAAGTCTGACACTCGAAACCAATAACTACTATTGCCTAGGGCCAAAATACACATACCGTTGTAATCGGGCGAGATTATGCTTTCAGATGCAACTGGAATTTCTCGAGTTGGTAATACGTTCGCGAGTTATGGGAGTTTGAAGTTAAGGAATGGTTGAGAAATCATCAAAATTTTCGCTGGTCTGATACTCGAAACCAATAACTACTATTGCCTAGGGCAAAAATACACATACCGTTGTAATCGATCGAGCTTTTGCTTTCAGATGCAACAGGAATTTCCCGAGTTCGTCAATCCGTTCACGAGATATGGGAGTTTGAAGGTAAGGATTGGTTGAGAAACTATCAAAATTTTAGTAAGTCTGATACTCGAAACGAATAACTACCAATGCCTAGGGCAAACATACACATACCGTTGTAATCGGGCGAGCTTCTACTTTCAGATGCAGCAGGAATTTCCCGAGTTCGTCAATCCGTTCACGAGATATGGGAGTTTGAAGGTAAGGAATGGTTGAGAAATCTGCAAAATTTTTGCAGGTCTGACACTCGAAAACAATAACTTCTATTGCCTAGGGCAAAATGCACAAACCGTTGTAATCGGGCGAGCTTCTACTTTCAGATGCAGCAGGAATTTCTCGAGTTCGTCAATCCGTTCGCGAGATATGGGAGTTTGAAGTTAAGGAATGGTTGAGAAACCATCAAAATTTTCGCAAGTCTGACACTCGAAACCAATAACAGCGATGGTTTAGGGTAAAAATACACATACCATTGTAATCGGGCGAGATTATGCTTTTAGATGCAACTGGAATTTCTCGAGTTGGTAATCCGTTCGCGAGATATGGGAGTTTGAAGTTAAGGAATGGTTGAGAAATCATCAAAATTTTCGCAAGTCTGATACTCGAAACCCATAACTACTATTGCCTAGGGCAAAAATACACATACCGTTGTAATCGGGCGATCTTCTACCTTTAGATGCAACAGGAATTTCTCGAGTTCGTCAATCCGTTCGCGAGAAATGGGAGTTTGAAATTAAGGAATGTTTGAGAAATCATCAAAATTTTCGCAAGTCTGATACTCGAAACCAATAACTACTATTGCCTAGGGCAAGAGTACACATACCGTTGTAATCGGGCGAGCTTCTACTTTCAGATGCAGCAGGAATTTCTCGAGTTCGTCAATCCGTTCACGAGATTTGGGGGTTTGAAGTTAAGGAATGGTTGAGAAACTATCAAAATTTTCGCTGGTCTGATACTCGAAACCAATAACTGGAATGGCCCAGGGGAAAAGTACACATACCGTTGTAATCGATCGAGCTTCTGCTTGCAGATGCAACAGGAATTTCTCGAGTTCGTCAATCCGTTCGCGAGATATGGGAGTTTGAAGTTAAGGAATGGTTGAGAAATCATCAAAATTTTTGCAAGTCTGACACTCGAAACCAATAACTACTATTGCCTAGGGCCAAAATACACATACCGTTGTAATCGGGCGAGATTATGCTTTCAGATGCAACTGGAATTTCTCGAGTTGGTAATACGTTCGCGAGATATGGGAGTTTGAAGTTAAGGAATGGTTGAGAAATCATCAAAATTTTCGCTGGTCTGATACTCGAAACCAATAACTACTATTGCCTAGGGCAAAAATACACATACCGTTGTAATCGATCGAGCTTCTGCTTGCAGATGCAACAGGATTTTCTCGAGTTCGTCAATCCGTTCGCGAGATATGGGAGATTGAACTTAAGGAATCGTTGAGAAACCATCAAAATTTTCGCTGGTCTGATACTCGAAACCAATAACTGGAATGGCCTAGGGGAGAAGTACACACCCCATTGTAATCGGGCGAGTTTCTACTTTCAGATGCAACAGGAATTTCTCGAGTTCGTCAATCCGTTCGCGAGATATGGGAGTTTGAAGTTAAGGAATGGTTGAGAAACCATCAAAATTTTCGCTGGTCTGATACTCGAAACCAATAACTGGAATGGCCTAGGAGAAAAGTACACATACCATTGTAATCGGACGGGTTTCTGCTTTTAGATACAACTCGAATTTCTCGAGTTCGTCAATCCGTTCGCGAGAAATGGGAGTTTGAAGTTAAGGAATGGTTGAGAAATCATCAAAATTTTCGCAAGTCTGATACTCGAAACCAATAACTACTATTGCCTAGGGCAAGAGTACACATACCGTTGTAATCGGGCGAGCTTCTACTTTCAAATGCAGCAGGAATTTCTCGAGTTCGTCAATCCGTTCACGAGATTTGGGGGTTTGAAGTTAAGGAATGGTTGAGAAACTATCAAAATTTTCGCTGGTCTGATACTCGAAACCAATAACTGGAATGGCCCAGGGGAAAAGTACACATACCGTTGTAATCGAT